>NC_049989.1:16884234-17184234 GCF_000003815.2 Branchiostoma floridae | reverse complement strand
GCCGAAGTCCACGTCACCATTGGGAAACAGCGAGTTGAAGTTGATGTCCAGTGCAGCCGTGATGGGATTCATGACGAACGAGAAGGCTTTCGGGTAGTCCTTGATAGAGTCGAGCCAGGCTTTGAGCTCCGTGTTGAGGGAGGAGGTGTACATCTCGGTGATGGCTGCGGCGATCTGCTGGTCACCTCCCTGGACCACCATCAACTCGTTACTGAACTCAAACGAACTCCTGTAAAGACAGTGAGTTATATCAATACCTAAATAGATATAAATAACATCGACTATCATAATTCCACAGGGTGTCATTATACAGCCACCTCAGAAAAAGTTAGTAAAGAGGTCTTCCCATGATTGTCTTGAACACCGAGTGTTAAATATCTAAAAAAATGTAATAAAATTTAAAAATTTAGGTATTGAAGACAATCTTGAGAAGGCCTCTACAACAACGTTTTTTGAGGTGGCGGTATAATGGCACCTGGTGGAATTATGACAATGTACGTTACGCATTGTGGTGTCCTATAGCTCTAGCTCTACAGCTAATCTGCACTCCTACTGCGTTACATATTTTTGGGCTGTCTGACTTTGGAGGGAAATGTCATCCATACAATACACTGTGTACGTGACTTTCTTTGAGTCTGTCGGCGATATTTGGTATCTAAATCACTACTCAGAACAGTAAAGGCCATGTATAGCATGATTAAATCACGCTTATAGCTGTTCGTCCAACATCCTCCGCAGCCCCCCCCCCCTCTAAAAGGTACTAGTTACAACCCTGAAAAGCAAAGCTTTGTTACATCTAGATGGGTCCAAGTAATAAGTCGACCGTTACAAAGAGAAATAGCCCATACGTTCGTTTCAAAATCATCAGTGACAGGTATGGCAAATCATCGTTTTCTCTTTCTCTATTCTTTCTAAATCGTGACATTAGGTTGATGATAATGTCGTAAATATCGGGTCTAGTTAATTGATAATGCGGTGAAATCCCGTAAAATAGTGTTTTGTGTATCTATGCATTTCAATAAAAACTATCTTCACAGAAATACGATTAGGCACATTAATTGTTGGTCACATTTATCTAAAGCGAATTGAATATTCTAATTAGATTTAGAGAGATTCAGTGTGTCAATTCAAATAGGCTTCACTTACGTCTGCTCAGTTTGAGAGTCTTGTGAAGTTTTCTCTGTGTCTTGGCTGGCCTCTCCTTCAGAATTCTCGGATTCCTCCTTGGTCTCATGCTTGTGGAACCAGCTGCTGGACTTGGTCATACTGGCTTCTGCAGAGAAGGTGCTGAAGGTCTTCTTCCAGTCCGTCTGAGCTCTCTCCGAGAACGCCCGGACCGAGAGGTCCGAGCTGGCCTCCTTGGTCTTGATGATCTTCAGTTGACCGCCGAACTTTGCCGACTGAATGTAGTGAGTTCCGTAGCGAAGGATGAAGTTTTCTAAAAGTAGAATACGTCCATCCGTATAAATAGTTTTATCTGGTTGGTAAAATACTCATACAGCAGGGTCTTTCGAACAATCGTATCCAGCAATTCTAACCCTGATGATGGTGTCTATTTAAAAGACACCGAAACTATGGAAGGAAGTACTATTCCGGTTGTGTTTGAAGAACCTTGTTATAGAATACGTCTTCTAGAGGGACCCCATAGCGTCACTAGATGGATGACTGAACTGAACTGATTGAGCAATATGAAATAACCGTAATTGATGATCAGAATTTGCTGTTTTGCCGATAGATAAAACAAACAGAATTGAATCACAGCTAGGGTTTGGGTGAGAGCTAGGTTTACGTTGCAAGTTTTCCAGTCTTAATCTCTGGCTATTTCGCAAAGGTGATTGCCATCGTGATATATGCCTGTAGTGATCCAGTCTCTAATAGTAGAGCTATCAACCGGTTGCGGTCTCTACCGGTACCACTGTTGATAATGATCGAAACCTCTACACTAGCACATGTACAGAACAGCAGAGTGCGTGAGAAAGGGCAACCTCAGACGAACCGTTCACACTTATCACTCGTTCTCATTGAAATGTCGAAAATGGCCTTTTTTTGGTCGAAAAATAACTCGGCTTTATTTTCGGTGAAAACTACCTGGTTGTTTTGGAAAATTCCTGTTTTAACCATAGCCAAAAAAATGGCAACTTATTATTTTCGGTCCCATTGCTAATGCATTACATGGCAGGTAACAAACGTTACCGGTAACGTTTGTTACAACAGTAGGACTTTACCCTGTTTTCTTCAAAAGGACTTACATTATTGACTACATCATTTAGCTATAAGTTGACGTCAATAGGGACATTTAAAAAGTTGGCAGCTTTTTTACACCAGGTTAAATAGAAAGGTTAGACAACATCGAACAATGGTAACGTTTGTTACAGTCATTTCTGTACAACATTTTGTTAAGCAAGGTGGGATACAAATAACAGTCAACAACCCTTTCTTGTTTCTTTAGAAAGCCAGAAAACCTGTACAGCGTCACAAAAATGGTCATTTCTTGTTTTATACATGGCTAACAAAAATGTCGCAATCGTCTAACTAGAGGTGGTAACGTTTGTTACATAATTTGGCGACAGACATAAATCACGCTACATAGACTCGAAAATCAGTGAAGGGAGCGACCTGACGTGATCAGTCAGAGGGCCCAGCTACCTGGCTTCACCTGTCAAACATTCAGTCTGAGAACTGCATTACTACATTTTTGGCTACTGTTTGAACTCTCTGTGTCTTCTCAGGCGACAGCCGTTTTTTAGGGGTTGGAATCCTACTCGTGGCTGTAATTTCTTACAAGACATCAACCAATACGAATGTTGTGGTGCATCTTTTGTAAAAAATTACAGGGGTTGTGGAAAAATTAAAAAAAACAGTGATGTTGCCTGCGATTTGCTCTATATCAAGTCTTAAAGACAGCTGGCGACAGCATTTTCGACATTTAAATGAGAACGTGCCTTATATCACATCTTCAGAAAGACGCTGGAGGCGCTCGCATAATCCCGTTTAGTGGAAGTTTATTCGAGCCAACACGCAAACATGTTTCTCCGTGTGGCTTCTTCTCCAGTGCTTTGGGCTCGAATGAGCACAGTATCGTTTATCCCAACTTTTCTAGATGCAGCGTAAGTGTGAACTATTAGCTTGAGGTTGTCCTTTACCACATACTCTAACGCCAGTTCACCTGCGGGGATAACTTATATCCTTTGCTAATTACAAAATAGGGATATCAAGTCGACGGGCCGTCGTTTCCACTTCCCACATTATAAAGCTATTAAAAAATGAAAGACTTCATATCTATAGAAAGCATGATGTTATTTTCATCAATAACGGATATAGGTCACCCCACGGATAATGGTGAAGCAGCGTTACATGTTCAGAACAACACTTACGGAACTTCGTGTCAGCGCCGATGGAGAAGTAAGACACCGGAAGCCTAAGGAAGTCCCACAGGAAGGCCAGGTTCAGGTCGGCAGGCTTCACATCGTCCATGAAGATCTCGTACCTAAAGTTAAAACATACGTTTTTATGAAATGTTTATTAATGCATATTAAAAGACTATAGATGTTGTATTTGCTAAACATAGTCTTGACAATGAAAAGGTTTAACCTAATGCTAATGAAAAAAAGTTTAAAAACGTTAATTAAGATGAAAATAAAAACATGAATATACAATGTTTTATTCGTGAGTTAAGATTATCCATAAGAACCAAATGCATCTATGATGAAACATAAATTCCATCCCTCAACAGGGACGGGGGTGCCATAGACTTTCTATAACTTATGATCACAGCTCACCGAGCCACGTGTTCTATCTGCCCATTCCTGAATAAAGACCGGAGTTGCACAGTAGGAGATTTTGTTATATATTCAATTCTTTGTTTTGGAAGCTTTAATCTAGATTCGATTCAACACAGATGAACTTCCCTGTTAAGATATCAAATTTCATGTCCCTGACTGCAAAGATGAAAGGATGTGGAGGATAGAATTACCATATTCTCCAAGCAGAGGTTGGATCGCGGGAGTAGTAGGAGGCAGCCTTAAGAATTACCGACCACTACTACTATATGTTTAAGTATCCCCAAGACTGAAACCTCGGCTTAGTGAATATGGAGAAGCAGAGGTTTCAGTCTTGGAAGTACTTACATGTAGTCGTAGTAGTCGGGAATTCATAAAGCTGCCTCCTACTACCCCCGCGATCCAACCTGTGCTTGAAGAATAGAATTACCTGAGGACGTTGATCTCCAGCATTGCCATGAACGTCTGTGTGTTTTTCTCGGCCACCCCGCCTTCAGCTCTCGAACGCGCTTCGAAGTTCGACGACTCGGAGCGACGACCGTTCTGACTGGCGGTCCCTCCTCCCGCTGACCAACCAAGTCCGAACGCTCCTCCCCCTGCGCCGTACCCAGACGCCTTGTTCAGCTCCTCTTGGAACATGGCCGTGGCTGAAGTGACGGCGGACTTCTGTTCCAGGTACTGCCTGTATCCCTCCATGGAGGAAAAGGTGTTGGACTCGACGTCTGTGTCGTAAACGCCTTGGACTGTCATGGTGTCAGGCACCTCGTAATCTTCGTACCTGAAAACAGACAGGGTTTTAGATGTGTTTATGTATGATGCAATATTTGCCTACGTAACAGCACGTTCACCGTGCCTGGCACGCAAGTGCAGCGACAGAAATTGTGGGTTACAGGTCAAAGGCGAACCCCTGACTTTAAACAGCACATGCGACTTTACATGTAAGGGTCCCACTATCATACAATGAGTAGTAAAGAGCTGCAGATTGATCTCTTTGATTGTTTTGAACACAAAAAAACAACATTCCATACGTTTGAAGGTTGTTACATGACCGTTGTATGATGCTTCTCTTCCTGGAGTCAGCTGAGTACTCTCCTCTCCCGTCAAACCCAACACCCAGGAACGTCGCTCCGTCGATCAAACTCTGTAAACAACAAGAATAGACTTATGTTAATCTCTACCAAGCTATTTACATATGCCAACAACCATGGCTATCCCGCAACTCTTTCTTAAGTTATTCTTCGCAAAGGTCTGAAACGAATTTGGGATTTTTAACCTCCTTGACCAGACTGGCTACACTGCCTATTTCCCCGTATCTTGCCGAATTCTAGGATCCCATCACCCCGTAGGAAGGCCTGGTTGAGGCTACCTACAGTTCCGAACGTCGCTAGCCTGGTATCCAGCTGCATTATAGCTCCCTCGTCTCTTTTGTCCTCTCCGCAATTATTATTGAGAGGAGAGAAGAGACTCGGGAGCTGTACGACGGCTGGATACCAGGTTACAACCCTGTGTACACGCCTTAAAATCTCCATTCCAATAGTTTTCTACAACTCAAATATCATGACCATTAGTACTTACGGGGCAGTTCGTCTGAGGTATCTTAGATGCATAACAAGGGTCTCCTGGTTCGTACGCGGTCCCGAAACACCCGTTCATCATCACAGGGCCCAGTCCGGTCGGGTAGCTGTAAGCACCACTAGGTGTCATGGCATCTTGTTCGTCTTCCCTATAGTACAGGATGTTTGAGAGAATGGCATCTTATAACTATTTATTTATTTATTTATTGAAAATGACAACAAGTCATTACACTGGGCCAGCCTAGGCAGTCTATTCAAGCTGATGACGGCTGACCCACAAAGATAACTATATAACTATAAAAACAATACACAATAGGCCTAATGTATGATATGGTATAATCATAGCTCAGAATTGCATTTGCATATGAACAATTACAGGTTTGCAATAGCAAAACCTTTTTGGTATTTTTTACTTGCACACACTACTATAGGGTGAGCCTAGTTGTATTGTAGAATCAACTAAATGGCAAGAGTAATGGTAATACAATAGTAATGGTAAGGCAAGTAGCTAGGCAACAAAGGAAACATTTTTCTACTGGCAATACCATTTTAGATTTGTATATATAATAAAGTCCTATTAACCGACACATTGTACACTGATTTCAATTCCATTTGCTCAATGTCCTCTCTGATAGTTGACACGAATCAAAACCACCAATAAACCAAAATGCCAGCTAGTCAAGCAGTGTGTAAACTGTTATCATCTGTGTTCAAGACATCAATGTTCGTCCCACACATAAGGCATTTTTCACATGTTTTCAATTATTAAGGCACATATAGGTTGAACCTACTCTTCATCAGCATACTGATATCTGTGGCTGATCTCGTAGCCTGCTGGTACGAAGGTGTTGCCCATGTCATCCCCTCTGCCGTACGGGATCACCCGTATGTCAGCCTGAAGATATAACAACAACAATAGTGACGTTATGACGAAATGAAAATGTCTTCACAGAAAAGGACTCTCTACAACCACATATACTGTTTCTATGTAGTCTACAGCACATAAATGACCAAACGGCAAATATAGGTTAAAATACTGGATGATAAGGATATTTATTTACAACCTTGACATAAAATCATAGCCACCTTTTTGGTGACCGTCTGCGTAGTGGTAGTATTCCACACCGCAGCTAGGTGTCGCTGCTAACAATGCAGTACCAAACGTATAGAATATTCATATATTTGCGGTCCATAACGTTCAATAGGATGAAATCATTTGTTTTGTATCCCATGTTGGGCTTCCTTTGATGTCAGTCAAACTACTGAATGTCTACAAGACAAAGAAATAAACACGTTTGTACTGGAATTGATTAATGAGAAAATCCCACCTCTTCAACGGGTCGATCCAAGCCTGCCGCCAGATTGCCTGTTGACTGTAGTGCCTCTTGGTACTGCTTGTCGAAGTCTTCCAGTTGGGATGAAAAGTAGTTCTGCAACCCGTTCACTACCTCCTCCTGATGGTTCTCCACAACACCTTCCGCGATCCTGTCGCCGAGCTTGTCTACTACCTGTTCATTGTACGATACAAAAAGGTACATGTGTTTATTATCATTATCACCATTAAAAGTCGTAGTGGTAGTAGTGTTAGAAAAAGTAGTAGTAGTAGTAGTAGTGGTTAGTAGCAGCTGTGGTAGCAGTAGTAGTAGTTAATAGTAATAGTAGTAGCAATGGTGGTGGTAGTGACGGTAGTAATAGTGGTAATAGTAATTGTACTGGTGGTGGTGGTAGTAGTAGTGATAGCAGTAGTAGTAGCAGTAGTTGTAGTGGTGGTGGTGATGGTAGTAGTAGTAGTAGTAGTAGTAGTAGTAGTCGTAGTCGTAGAAGTAATGGTGGTAGTATTACCTTTGTGCCGATGTCTTTCGCAGCCTGAGCCAAGAAGACTTTTGCACTCTTCTTCTCGTGTGTGTTAGGACCGGAACCAACCGCGTTTTCTGCAACAGGCATCGTTTCAACAGCGCTGCCTGCAACGGGCATTGTTTCTTCTGCCGTGCTTTGGTCACGCCTGACCCCTACGACAATTCATAGTGGTTGAGAGTAGTTGAATGCCTAACTTTCTTCCAACACAAAGGTAGACACGGACCAAGTTTTCAGAGACACCATAGTGAAAATTTGGTCCGTGTCTTGGAAAAAGAGTAGAGCATTGTACTCATCCTCCTACTCAGGAACATCCAACAACCAAACCACCTGTCTGGATGTACCCTGCTCTTTCAACCGTCACTCTTAATTCCTGTGGACGACCCCCCTCCAACAGCTGTCAGCCAATCAGAGTATAGACCTTTCAGTTTTCAAAAAGGGTCTAGCGTATATAAGGGTAAGCTCATTAATGTTTATAAGCAGGGCGGCCAGGAACTAAGAGTGATGGTTGAAAGAGCAGGGTACATCCAGACAGGCGGTTTGGCTGTTGGATGTCTCTGCGTAGGAGGATGCATTGCACTATGATTACTACCAACACAGACGAGCGCCAAAAATAGTGGTTGAGAATATAGGGACTACATGTCCGTATCTGTATAGCCGGTATAACCACCCAGCGCTCTAGTGTAACATTCGGTATCTGTATCCGTATAGACGGTATAACCGGAGTTTGGTCTGTCACACATATTTTGTCATCTACTTGTAAGCGTTCTTTAAAGCTATCTAGTAAAGATGTCCCTTTTATTGGTGATAACGAGTTACTACGATAGTTCTAGGAAAAAACAAGCTTTATATATCAATTAGATGGCAGCATTTGTCATTATTAAATAGGCTTACAGTAGTCCGGACCTGAACCTGGACCTGATTCAGTATGTGATAACTTGTGAATGGACGATAGACGTTTTGAAATCCTTCAATGTTAACTGCCTTTGTATGATTGACTGTAAAACTTACTAATAGTAGAAATAACTATAGACTCTTACCTACTTCGCTCTCTTTATTTTCCTCGACTGGTAGGCCCCAAAACGTGTGAATGCCTGATCAGATAATCTATTCATTTTCCAATAGGTCCAACATCCGGATTTTTTTTTTCAGGTCGGGTTTCTCTAGACCGGTCCAATAAGAAAAAATAACGTTTACCCAGCCCTAGCTTACATTCAAAGAAAGTGAATAGTTGCAACACCATTACAGCGTCCACATGCTTAGAGCGATTAAGGCATGGGTCTAACCTGCTAACGGATGATTGCCGGTGTTGTGGTCCAGAACATTCTTCCAAATTTCCTTCAGCTGGGGAGTTGAGATGGTCTTCTTCTCTTTTCCTGCATCAATGGTATGGTTTGAACACGTGAGAAAAGTGGTATGATTACACCACGAAGGACGTACAAGAGGCATATGAATGTTTAACTGATAGTATGACAACATACAGCCAGTGACAATTTCATAATAATGAAATCCTGTCACCATTTAGCAATACAAGTACTTTAATTTCATGTTTTCATAAGCAATGTACAAAATGGGAAATCAGCGCGCTTGCACGTATACACACACACACACACACAAACACACACATACACACATGTACAAACACACACACACACATATATACACACACGCACTCACACGCACAAACACATACACACACACACGTATGTACACACAAACACACACACAAACAGATACACAAACACACACACATACACACATACATGCACACACACACAAACGCACACACATACACAAACACGAACACACACAAACACGCATATACACCTACACACTTCAAACGGTTATACACACTTAAAACAATTATTTCCTCGTGCATACCATTAGCATCCTGTTCTTTTTCCGAACCCAACTCTGTGTTCCTCTTCTCGGTAACATCTTGTGTGTTTTGTCCAGAAGTAAATTTTTCGTCGGTTCCCCCATGTAGTGTCGAATCCGCTACATTGAAAACAATGTTATCTCTATAGTAAAATTGTAAGTACATTTCAACCGTAAAAAAAAAAACATGCGACTTGGTGGTTTCTTACATAACACTTGCATTCTCCGTTTAGCACTCAGGAATTATTTGTAATCATCATACTTTGTAATGGTCCAAGGGCTATATCATTGTACCCTGGGAGCCAGACAGGACCGGGTAGCTAGCGAGTTTAAGCCCGAAGAAGGTTGACCTTATCGGGTTAAAAACTCTCCGGGCCACTAATAGAATCTCGGGGGGCCTGTCTGTCTTGGGCTACCGAATAAACTGTCCTAGCTGCCCGATCCCGGCTGGCTCCCAGGGTAATATCATTGCTGTTTTAATGGGTAGATGGACTACTGTCTTAAAACAACTAGGGGAGAATGAAGCTTAAAGCAGTCGGAGCTAAATCGCAATGGTTGGGGCTCACGCAGATGACCTCATTATTTTTTTTAAACTACAGTAATTGCACCGTAGGGCTGTAGTTGACAAAACTTAGTGCTATAGAAGCCGAGACATGCACGGTCCATATATAAACCGAAAGTTATTGGAAGGAATTATGTGTTAAATAAGACAATAAATGTAGTTCTAACCTTTTGTCTGATGTTTCTTATCATTTGGGCTCAACACAGAGTCCAGCATCTCCTTTAACTGAGACGTAAAGATGTTCTTTTTCTCTTTTCCGTTGACCTGGGCATCTTCAGAATTGGAAGTGGCATATTCTTCCTGTTCATCCAAGCGGCCTTAAAAAGACACAAGAAAGTAGGATTTAATGGCGGGAAACATCGATCATCCTAAGATATACTGGGTCATCTCATACGATCAATTTTGTAAAGCCCTGAAGTTCCGGCAGGGGGTGAAGCCCAGGATACGAATCCACAAATTTGTCCCAGTGGACTGCTGGATACCGGGGTATCCCTCGGTGTATCCCACGGTTAGGTGACGGTGTCTGTTTGTTACCGAGTCCCTGGCTGAATTTAACCCCGACTTAAAATGAACCCGGGGCCAGGCCGTGGTTAGATGCACCCCGGGATCCGCAGGGTATCCCACGGGGTCATCATCAATCAACCAACCAATCAATCGATGAATCAACCAATCAATCAAAAATTCAATCAATCAATCAAACAAGCAATCAATGTAATCGGGGCTTAAAGTCTTCCAAACTGTGCTATCATCAAGCTTTTTATCCAAGTACAAAGCTGTATTCTTACAATGTGGCCCTAAACTTTCAATTGACAGAACGTTGGTCACCGTCCAGAACTGTACATTTGCCAGTTCTCAGTTTTTGAAGCTTGCCATAAAGGCAGTAAATGTCTATTAATAAAAGAGGCACCCACCTCTGACTTCTCTCAGGGCACTGTCCAGCTCATCACCATTGTCTGCGAGAACACTGTCGATAACTCTATCTACCAGGGCAGGGTTGTCTTCAGCTAGTTCTGCCTGTGGTGCCGGAACGGCTGAAAGAGAGATCAAAATCAAATTTGATGCTTTGATGCTTTATAAGTACAGGCTATCCGAGGGGAATCCCTAACCAGATTTTGGTACCCATTTTCACCAGATTGACACGAAGAAAAACGTGTAAAGTGCATTTCCTAAGGGCACAAGGTTGGTGACTCGAACTCTGACCACTTGGTTCCGAACCAAACACTTTATATGTTTGACAAGCGATTGAAAGCCGGTCTCTTGTCTTGTCACTCACAGTTTAACCCCGAAATTGGGACTGATAATTATCCCAGTAATTACCCCACTAATTTTTCTAATGTTCGTCTTGATGACCACAACTATTGATCAAAAAGTCTCTGATACAAAGAAACCACAAAAGGTAATAATTAAAGTATAATTGTCTTGCTTTGTTATAAGCCAGTGAGGATCTACAGGTTGTCATATCGACTATAGCAAGACTCTCTGCGTGGGGCAAACACTATAGTTCCACAATTGTTGTACACTTAAGTTCTGCTCAACTGCTTGAGACCGAGAGAGGGAGACAGACAGACAGACAGGGAGACAGACAGACAGACAGATAGACACACTCATACAGACAGGCAGGGTCAGACAAGGACAGACACATTCATACAGACAGACAGGGTCAGACAAGGACAGACACACTCATACAGACAGGCTCAGACAAGGACAGACACACTCAGACAGACAGACAGGGTCAGACAAGGACAGACACACTCATACAGACAGACAGGGTCAGACAAGGACAGACACACTCATACAGACAGACAGGGTCAGACAAGGACAGACAGACACACTCATACAGACAGACAGGGTCAGACAAGGACTGACACACTCATACAGACAAACAGGGTCAGACAAGGAAAGGGACAAAAGAGAGAGACAGAGAATGAGACAGAGAGAGTTGGGGACAAAGGCATAGAAAGAGAGCCAGAGAGAAAGCACAGACATTCAAACACAGATAGAAAGCCACCTCACCTAACGTTAGAGATTTTCAAAGGGTTCAAAGAAATTAACACAATGATATGAGCTTTGGTGAATAGGGATGAGAAGTTTCATGGTTTGAAGGAACGCCAAGAGATTGAGTTTGTGTGTGTGTGGGGGGGGGGGGGGCGAACGTTTTGAATACAATCACCTACACTACTATACATTCATCATCATAGTCAGCACATGTAGTTGTTCATCCGGATTGATCCGATGTAGTAGAGATTTAGTTCGTCCATTACTATACACTACATTGATGACAGTTAAAACAAAAGAACTGCTAACAAATGATAGATTTAGACACTGAAAATCTAGAGGGTTTAGTTGTTTCTATAGCACGTCAAAAGTTGGAACAAAACACACCAAGGGTCACAAAAATTGTAAACGTCGAATATTCTGACATGATTCAGTGTTGGCATGTTATCTGTTTAATGTTAGCCCATAATTATATAGTGGATAATTAGATAATAGCTTAATGAGACGTTCTGTGCTGTCAGGCGGAATGGTTGAGTTAATGACATGTCCTAGAGACCTTGAGAATCTGTCACTGGTGACTGGACAGTGTAACTAGTAATTATAGGCCGGCCTGTGTATGTAGATGTCGACTGTCGAACTGACTGTAACTTAGGGAACAGAATTAGACGAATAAGCCTCCTCGGACAATGAGCCCCCCTTTTTACGTCCCTTTCAAAAGACGCGTGCAGTCCCAACCAAGATGCCCGACCCAGAATTGAACCACAGGGTTTCCAAGTTGCTGACAAATTACAACTAGGGGCTTAGCTATTAGGTTAAACCTGTTGCGCCATAAGGGCATCCATTCTGGTTCTAGTTCCAGAGGCAGTGCTGCTAACCACTATGTAGATCATACACGCTGCTATACAGACACGCCCCACCTATCAGTGTGCGCGGCGCGTGTCGTCCCGGAGACGGTCGTCGCCACACCGCTGACTAGTAGATACCATATCCGAGCAACTTATAAGCTTTTGGGCGATTACAAGAAGTAAAAACGTACACAGAGCGACATTTCAATTACAGCTAACCCTTGCCGAGGTCGGTAGGGCTTGACACAAGTATTATAACACAGTGCTTCAGAATGAACAAGGGGTGCAGTAGCTGGTACTACGTGTAACAATGGTGTAGATTATGGCCCTATAGGCAACATTTCAAAACCCCGCAAAAGAGGCTACAATACCTGGTCTTTGATTACAAGAAATTGAACCCAGTAAATGGTCGTGTATTTAAAAAAAAAGACAAAATCCATACACTCAACACCATTATATGGCCATAAGTAAAAAAGGAACACGCTTTGAAACAAAGGTATTTCTTTATAATTGAAGCCCTACGGTCCTCACAGACTCCAGCGTATGTAACTGCCCCGGGCGGCGTATGAAAATCATCGGGCTCTCGGCGCCATACGGCCGCCGAAAATTCTGTGGCTAACCAGCGGGGCGAGCGGGTATATATTTTTAGAGGCGGGTGCGACTGCGGCCGGATAACAAGACCTTACCGCTTGTTTTAGCAGTCTGTGCTCCCAGGGTAGTGAAAATTCCACTGCGTAAAGATTTTTACCGCGTGCGAAAGAAAACCTCGGAGGGAGAGATCTTCATCTGTCCGGGGCGAGCCTGGCCAAGCCACGGCAGATTTGATACCAGGTTTATTTTGTGATGGTTAGAAAATATGTCATGGTTTCATTCGCGGAAAACTTAAGTGATGTTAGGAATACGTTTTCCGATGGTATTAGGTCATCGAGAGAAATAAAATGCAAATTTGACGAAATGACGTGCTTAGTGTCGAAAAGACTTACTTTGTGGCGAACTGACATTGAGGCGAAATGGCATGTTACCCATTTCAACAAGAAAACCACTAGACGTTGAATGGCCGAGTGTATAGACCAGTAGATACGAGACCGGGGTGTTACACGTTCGATTCGTGGCTAGACATTGTGTCTTTGGGAAAGGCACTTAACATGCCTTTATCTCACTCACCCAGGTGTAAAATGGGTAACTTAGCTCTACTCCTTATTCAAGGACAAATTACATGGATGACACAAATTGTGTTCAGATTTGACTGCCATTTATGCATCCTGAAGTCAAACTCATCGATGCAAAGTTACAGAAATGGAAGTTGGCATAACAGAAATTACTTACGGAGAACTCGCGCCCAGACCACCCCCTTGTGAGACAAATGCTAAACCCACCACCACAAACATGTCCAAGTTGTGTCCATTGAATGTCTGGCAAATTTTCGTGCTGTGCGAGCCTTTAAGTTTCCATCAGGGTCATGAGTCGAACACCTGCCGATTGCGCCACACGCCCCAAGAATCCCGAGTGCCGCTCACGTGTTGGCGAATGAATTATTAACAGTAAAAAATGTTTTGATCTACCGCGTCAATCAAATAATGGAACAAACATAGTCACTTTACTATCATCTGCCTGTAAACTACAATGGACAATTTTTACACGTAAATTCCGATTAAGGGCACAGGACCGTTTCGGCGATGTATTGTTTTTTTTAGAAGAGCTGATATTTCACACAACAAACACGTTTTGGCTATGTCCGCTTGGTTTTAACATAAATGAAATAAAAGCACGGTATTTGTTAGCTCTACGTTATTTGCTTCGGTAGGGGAGGTAAAAGGCGGTGGAATGAAAAGAGATAGACTTTCTTTACCTTAGACACACAAAAAAACACTGCACCTTAGATATCAGAAAGTCTATGACACTTTAAGTACTACCCACACCAAATGGTAAACACTACTGTTTCTGTAGCCCTGGGCCACAAAGCCTTATACAATGACTCGATGAAGAACAAATCCACAGGTAGTGGTACGTGTATATACAACTAATAAAGTTATGCTGAGTGCTAAGCAGAGAAAACCATCTGTAAAGTATTTGTGTGACTATGCCGGGGATCGAACTTACAAACGACTGCAAGGCGAACGCTCTACCAACTTGGCAATTCTACAAATCGATGGCACTACATTGGGACTATTGGACTAGCTTTACCATTACTATATAAAGATCGCAAATGTTCACGTACCTGCGGATGCAGTCTGGTGTAACGGCACGAACAGCAGAGACAGAAGACAGGTCACACTCAGGGCCTTCATGTCGGTCGATCCTCTCAACTGCATGGTGTCTGCAGCTCTGAGTGGTGAAAGCGTGCGCCAACGCTCGTCTTTATTCACTCACAATGTCCTTAGGTGCTAAGGCCACTCCAATTTAATTTCTTGGTTCACGGATTTTTTCATAAAAAATATGGAGCGAGAGGGCGAAATAAAAATAAAAATTGTAAAATGGTTGGGGTAAAGGTAACGGCTAATCCAAAACGTAAAGAAAAAAAGTTTTCGGCTTGAAAAAAGTACAAAAAAACTATTTTTGTACAGTAACAGCACCTGTACCCACAATTTAAGTAGCTTACAATATAAAGGCCAATTTGCTACACCAGAAAGCTGGTGAATGGTTTCATTAATGTTGAAAATTTGCTGAGTAGTAATTTTTATATTTCAGCCATACCATAGGTATGGTGAAATATATTGTATTCGTAATGTTTCTTTCTTCTTTCTTTCTTTCTTTCTCCTGTCAAATCTTCAAATCGAATCAACTCCGTCGTTCCTGGACCGAATGACTTGAAATTTGGCACAAGGGTAGAGTGGGCCAATACCCTTAGGTGTTTTTTTCATTTTATTCATATCTGCTTCTAAAATGATTTTATTGAGGTTTTATTGCAATTTTTGGACCACAACTTTATATTTAGGCCCCCTGTACCATGGTATTACATCCAAATGACCTGAAATTTAGCACAGAGGTGCCCTAGGTACTTATTCAAAGGATCCATGCATAATATTTGGTATAAATCACTTCAAAATGGCTCATTATGGAGGTTTTTGTGGGAGAATTTTGGATTTGTGAGGTGGAAGTGCCGAGGTCAACGACCTCTAGGTCATTCTGGAAGCCACAGGTGTTTCTGGTAGATCCAATCATCTACATACCTACCTAGTCCATGTTCCTCCAGGTGGTTGGGGGGACAAGGTAAATCTAATTAATTATTAGCCAATGAGCAAGGTTATTTTGCTGGAAGAGTCCATTGTTGGTCAGGGGGGTGTTTTTTAAAATTTACTTTAAGACTTTGGTGATAATGCCAATGCTTTTTTTAGCGGAAGTGTTTTTGCACTGATCCACTTGACATAAGGCTACTGCTGGGACAGTCCATTTTTGCACATAGGGGGGATTTTTAAAAAATTCATTTTTGGACATGGGTGATGATTCCGAATTCCATTTGTTGAATGGAACTTGACCCCACCTGAAGACTGTACCTGAGCATTCGGCAGCCAATCAGCAAGCCTGATGTAATATGGATGAGTCCATTCATGCACAGGGGACTATTAAAAAAATTCAGTTTTGGACTGGGTTGCTTATTATAGAAAAGGCCATGTATTTCTGGACTTTGGTGATTATGTCAAAGTCCTATTTTAGCGGATGTATTTTTGGATCGCTCCACTTTGCACAGGGGTATAACAGGTAGAGTCCATTCTTGCAAAGGGGGGGATTTCTTTCAAATTCAGTTTTGGACGGCTGATGATTCAAAATTCCATTTCTTAGCGGAAGTGTTTTTGGACTGGTCTATCTTACCCTTCTACATTGGGTGCACTTGAGTCCATTCTTGCAGGGAAGGGGGTTGTACGATTCATTTTTGCTCATACATGTAATTAGTAGCTTAGGATGCTTAGTCAGCTTAAGCAGAAGAGTTCCATTTTTGCACATGGGTGATTTTGGAATAGTCCATTGTTGCTTGGGGAAGGAGATGGCTGAAATATGCTGTATTTGCTCTCAAGCAAATGTCGGCCTTTCTAGTTATTTTTATTTTTTTTCCCAAAAAATAGGAGCGAGTGAATCCGTGAACCAAGAAATTAAATCGGTGTGGTCTAATCTATGAAATGAGCTGCAATGATGACATTTGCCACATGTTCGTTCCCTCAGGCGCCGATATTCTCTCATCATTGATTCGGAAAAAAGACGGACAGCGATCAAACAGACGGCGGCGTGTGAACCGAGATATGTTAACACTACCACTTAACAGTGGCAACGGCAAACAATGGTAGATTTAATTGCGCAATGCTTACAAAGTGTTCGTGTTTTTAAGTATGTGACAAGCATATCCAGATTTTACACCACACACAAAGAGGTGACATAAAACAGTTTAGGAATGTCCAGGACATTATTCACCTGCTAAATGCTACCGCAAAACTTGATACGGTAATTAAATAATGAGACGTTTTGAACTGTGAAAGTGTAAGATTGGTTAATGACATGTCTAGAGAGTCTAACGCTGGTGACTAGACAGTGTAACTGATAATCGGTCAGTCTGAAGGTACAAATTTTGTTTGAACTTTTTGTCCGTTCATCAGAAGGGTTATATCTTAAGTGAAGACTGTCTTTTCTCAGAAGCCACAAGAGAGAGGGCAACGGTCACAGAAATATAACAAAGATACATGTTAAATCATTGAAGTACAGATACATACATAAACATTGTTTGAACCTTTATTCATCCATTGAAAGCTGATATCGAGCTGCAGGACGCTTTTTACTGAGGTCATGAATGAGCAGACACGGATTGGTAAAGATAAATAACAGAAATGCAATTTACATCATTTAAGTCTTATGTACATATTTTACACAATACTGCTGCATGATTCAAGTCAGTTCCTTTTGGTCGTTTCTTTTACATTCAGTCTCTTTAAGAAAGCTTTTGATTTTTTTTTATTCAGTTTTACAATTCTGGAAGGATTGGCACAACAAGTGACTATCACGTTTGCAAGATCTCAACCCGGAGACCGGACTGTAAGGTTTAATCCTCTCACACCGGGAAGTACCCCTACTCTTTTCGATAAGTGCGTTTGGCTCTTTAAAATTCACTAGGTGTGGTTTGATCCGTCGGACACAAGGGCATCCATTTAACGTACTTTCCGAGGGACGACCCTATCCGAAACTGTTTATTGAAATTGTACACCCGAGTCAAGTGAGGATTGTACATCTGAGTAAAGTGAGGATTGTACATCTGAGTAGAGTGAGGATTGTACATCTGAGTAGAGTGAGGATTGTACATCTGAGTAAAGTGAGGATTGTACATCTGAGTAGAGTGAGGATTGTACATCTGAGTAGAGTGAGGATTGTACATCTGAGTAGAGTGAGGATTTTACATCTGAGTAGAGTGAGGATTGTACATCTGAGTAGAGTGAGGATTGTACATCTGAGTAGAGTGAGGATTGTACATCTGAGTAGAGTGAGGATTGTACATCTGAGTAGAGTGAGGATTTTACATCTGAGTAAAGTGAGGATTGTACATCTGAGTAGAGTGAGGAAAGTCGTGTAAGGTGCCTTTCCCAAGTTCAAGAATTGTGGCTCTGCATGTGTCTTGTAGAAGACTGTTCAAGATGTTGGGTCTCATGTAGTCTATGGCTCTTCTGAATGTCTCTCGCTGGGGTTTAGAGACTGACATACAGTTGATTGCTTGCACTTTGTCTGGTTGTTTTTGTTGTTTGTTCACGGCGACAGATAAACATCTGGGGCATGTAGGCTTTCCTCTCTTAAGTTATTTGTCATGGCCAGTTGTTAAACCTTTTTTTTCAAGCCTATGAGGTACATACAAGTTGAAAACAAAACACACACTTTATCTTAAAAGTTTATTTCATAATGAATGCACCATTTTGAGGGCAATTTTCGTTTCTTCGCGCACTCGCACTTTGGTCTAGATCTCCAGAGAATGAAATCCATATAATTAAATCTGCAGGGCCTTATGTTACTGCATTGATACATGTAAAGCAGGTGCATCTTGAATGAATGTCTTCTATAAAGTTTGGGAAAAGCATTTTACACGACTTTCCTCACTTAACTCAAGTGTGAACGAGTACCTAGGTGCGACTAGTGGCAGTGACAGGCCATAGGGGCATGTTCGGGCATGACGCACCCGCCATGGCACACGAGTCAGTGGTAGGAGGAACCCCTTGCATCCTTGGTCGCTAACTATGAAATAAGCCGCAATGGTGAGATTTGCCACATGTTCGTTCCCTTAGGCGCCGATATTCTCTCATCATTGATTCGGAAAAAAAGACGGACAGCGATCAAACAGTCGCCGGCGTTTGAACTAACATATGTTAACACTACCACTCAACAGTGGCAACGGCAAACAATGGTAGATTTAATTGCGCAATGCTTACAAAGTGTTCGTGTTTTTAAGTATGTGACGTGCATATCCAGATTTTACACCACACACAATGAGGTGACATAAAAGAGTTTACGAATGTCAAGGAAATTATTCACCTGCTAAATGTTACCGCAAAATCTGATAAGGTAATAACTTAATGAGACGTTTTGAACTGTCAGAGTGTTAGATTGGTTAATGACTTGTCAAGGAGGGTCCAACGCTGGTGACTGGACAGTGTAACTGATAATCACAAGTCGGTCTGAAGGTACAACTTTTGTTTGAACTTTTTATCTGTTCATCAGAAGGGTTATATCTTAAGTGAAGACTGCCTTTTCTCAGAAGTCAGAAGGCAACGGTCACAAAGATAAAGCAAAGATACAGGTTACATTATGGAAGTACAGGTACATTCATAAGCAGTGTTTGAACCTTTGTTTATCCATGGAAAGATGAGATCGGGCTGCAGGACGCTTTTTATTGATGTCATGAATGAACAGACACGACCCTAGCCGAAACTGCTTATTGAATTTGTACACCTGAGTAAAGTGAGGAACGTCGTGTAAGGTGCCTTTCCCAAGTTCAAGAATTGTGGCTCCGCATATGTCTTGTGGTAGACTGTTTCAGATGTTGGGTCCTATATAGGCTTTGGCTCTCCTGAATGTCTCTCGCTGGGGTTTTTAGACAACCAGCTGATTGCTTGGACTTTGACTGGTTGTTCTTGTGCTTTGTTCACGGCAACAGATAAATATCTGGTACATGTAGGCTGGGAGTCTTTGTTTCTGTTAAAGATTCAAAACAGGTGCTATCATTAAAATAAATTTGTTCTATAAACTATATGTCAGTTAGATAACAGTAATTTGTATCTTAAAAGCTACCTGAATTCTGACAGCCTTTGTTTCTGTTAACGATTCAAAACAGGTGCTGTCATTAAAGTAAATGGGCCCCATTGAATCCCATTCTATGCAAACCATACACAAAATTAGTTATTAGCAATGTCGGTAATAATTGCTTTGTGACAGCCTTTATTGTCTTAAGCAGTGGTTTAAAATAAGACGCTACCATTACGATAATGTGTGTTTAGAATGTCGCGCCTGTTGCCAAATGGTATATGAAAAAAACTATTATTTTTTCTGGCGATTTCAAAGCAGAGGCTACAATTAAACTAATGGATACTATTTGTGTCATTGTTTGGTAAATGATATGAACAAACAGAAAAATCTAACAAAGAAATACTCCCGAAACACTTCCGCAACATGATTCTGTCGAGTCTATCCTAAGAACACTAGAAACACCATGAAGGACAGCAGTTCTCCACATGCTACTTTCCAGCACCCCCGATGATTAAATTGTCATTAATCCACCCAATAGCGGGCTCTCTGCGTGTTATGTGTATTTATATATATATATGTTTGTGTGTGTGTGTGTGTGTGTGTGTTTATGTGTTTGTGTGTGTGTATGTCTGAGTGTGCTGACATCGTCGTAATTTTGCGTGTCCAGATTTGAAGACAAAACTAAATGCACTAAGGGGACACAAGCCAACTCACTCTTACCCTAAAGCCACATGGAACTCTAAAATGACTCTTCCATGCGCACCTGTTTACATGTAAACTGAAGGTTTATAAAACGCGGCTACATAATAAGTTTTGCACTACTGCCAGACGAAGTGTTTGAGTTAATGATATGTCCGAGAAGAATTGAGAGTCTGGACAGTGTACTAGGTGATTACAGGTCGCTTAAGGTGTCATTGTTGTATTGCTCCGAGTGGGTACCCTAAAATAGATCCGAACCAAAAAATGAACGGCTGCACGGACGCATGTTTGTAGAGTTGAGAAATTTCCTTTCAGCCAGCGGAAGTGATCTCAAAAGTTAGATTGGTGAAAGCTTGTTTGTAACTGAAGAAATTAGCAGGTAAAGTTTTGCAGCCGCGCGCTAGGTCGGAGGTACACAGTCGTGGTTTCTGAGTGGTGCGGTTGTACACTAGCAGCGAAAATGTGCCTTTTTTGGGTATTGACTAATCGTACTTTGTAATTGCTATAAAAAAGTTCCTAGTACGTATAGTTTACGTTGGCAATTTTTTTCCCACAATATAGGGTAAATGTGCTCGACATAGAATGAAAAATCTGTTGAAATTTCACGTAGCTTCATTATGAACGCGCCCATTTAAACCACGAATTATAACATACAAGTCTATGGGAAGAAGAAACTCATCAATGACACCTTATGTATACAAAATAACCTGCAGGCTGATTTTCATTGAAATCGCTCTTTTTTATAGAACTACATCGTTATTGAACAAGTTTCCACGGGCTTGATTCCCTGCAGTGTACAATCTGAAACTTTTAAAGTCAAGGGTTAACAGATATCTTTCTTGTCAATACGGTATTTGAACCCAATACACTTACATGGCTCCATGAGCCTTGTTTTGTGGTGAATCTTAAGTTAATAAAAAGTTTTGAACCAATTGTACGACAACAGTCTTTGTCAATGGGTTGTAGCCAACACCTACCGTCCTTTGACTGAATGTTGCATGGCCATTGTCTTTGTCAGGGTCCATGTACAATGATGTCGTAATGTTGACGTCACTATGATTGAAGTGTGTGTTCGTTACAAACGACACGTCTGTGATGACGACATTTTGTCACTCTGGTAGAGTCCACTTGACATGGGGAGGTTCTACTTCCCAACATAACTCAGCGTAGGGTCTGGTAGTGGTTAGGTTATATTGTGATGTCGAGATGTAGAAGGTCACCTATAATAAGACATGAAACGATCACGTTATGTCAGTTGTAGCTGAAGCATGCTGGCAAAGATTTTTGTGTTTTGTTCTCGCTTTTCTGCTTCTGATGTATTCCACATATACCTAAACACTCACCTTTGTATCTGTAACCTTTAGATTTAACCATTGTGGCCTTGTCTTGTGGCAAGCGTAATTGATGCCTCCTAGCGGTTCATATCATTTTGCAGCTATTTAGTACCTCTTCTGCAATAGTTTTAGGAACCGCTAGGAGGCAATTTTGCTCCTATGAGACAAAGAATGTCACCCAAGCAGAAATGAAACGATTACGTTATGATAGTGGTGACTGGAATAAGTTGCTGAAAGATTTGTACTTTGCGAAGTGAGTCAAAGCGAACATAGCTAGGTATATATTATCAAACATTGAACTAATTTCTGAATTGCTTAAGTAAGATTAAAAGACGCTATGGCATTAAAGGAAAGAAGAAGTTAACAAAATCTAGCAGTAAGTAGTACCATGGTACCACCATAAGGTTATAGCCTGACTAAAATCGCGCCCCTAGCGGCCGACCCTACGGTTGCCGCCTCCCTAGGGGAGGGGGTCATTAAGCCCAGCCAGCGAGAGCTTGTGTAAACACAGGCTACATATTATTATTAAGGTTATAACTGATTAAAGGTTCGGCCATGTTGATTTGATTATGTTTATGACATCCGCGCGCATATAAATGTCCGACCGTTTTCAAAACACAGTTTTCAACCATGCTATAAATTGGACAAAGCAGCTTTAAATCAAGCACATATATGCTGTAAAGTGAAAAAATTAAGAACAAAAATGAAATCGCTATTGTTCGGTATACTATATTTTGTGAGTTTAGGCATTTGTTTAAATTTCAAACCACCGTACCTTTTTTGTGACGTAGATTACCGTATGGGGTCAAAACTGACCCCATAACGTTTTGTACAAATACACTTTTTTTGGTGACTCTTTTTGTGATTTATATATATGTATAGCTTCATTAATCTATGTAGGACAGTTTGACATGATAAGGTGAGAATAAGTCTAGCTCATTATCATAATTTATGCAAAAGATCATGAGGACCACATTTTGCACTAACGCTATTCGGACCAGGTAAGGTTTTTTTATGCCTGCACCAACTTCAAAGTCACATAGCCCCTGAATAGCTAATGTTAGAGCCACCAAAGTTGGTCCCTTTTCAGAAAATGTTGATAGCAAGCAATTTAAGTGAATAAAAAAAGTTTTAAGGTTTGCTTGGCAAGCTACACTTGTTCACGACATCTTATGAAATTCAACGTAAATTTCATGATTCAATATTTATAATTTATGCTATTTTGATGACGTCATCAGTCAAAATCTAAGATGGCGGCCAATTTAAGCTAAGTTACGTCATGGCGTCGTCATATAACATGATAACGACACGAAAGCTGTTACCTTAATTCCGTTGCACATGTACATCATTCTCTGCAAATTTCGTGATCATACGATAAGTAGTTTAGGCGTGGGTTCCAGAAGTTTGTTTTAAAAAGTGCTGGGGTCAGTTTTGACCCCAATGGACCATACATAAACCTTCTAAGATAACTTAATCAACAATGAGCCAATCTCGGTGAAAACGTATGAGAAGTTATGAGACATGTATAAAAACAAAGTCGTAGAAGGAAATTTGTTTTCAACCAGAAATGTCATAATGGCACATGTTAATATACGTCTGGGGTAAGTTTTGACCCCATACGGTGGTTTGAGGGTTAAACTTTCTGACCACTTATATTTCATAATAAAGGCAACTTGTTTAAGTAAACTTTTTTTTCATTCACACGCTCGCAAGAACAAGGAATAGTCATGTCTTCATACCAGCCTAGGATTCATATGTTCAAAGACTCGTGTTTTCCAATAACTTTCGTAGAGCGTAATTCGTTATCATTAAGCACAGTAGGGGCATCTTTTGTTGATGCTTTTGACGAACACTTGCAGATAGATGTGCAAAGGTTACACCAGGAGGGTCATAAATGTGAACTAGAAAGGCCGACATTTGCTTGGGTGCAAATACAGCATATTTCAGCCATACCCATTCCCACGCAACATTGGACTGTTCCAAGTCACCCCTTCGCAAAAATGGAACATTTTAACAGTAAGTTATTCTCGCCACTGTCAAACTTACGTATCAAAACTAAACGCAAACTGGCCAATTTCCCCGCGTTTTCCGCCAAATGACATTTTCTTGATTGTCTCAACTAACCCTATCAAAGTCAAATTTGCCGAAAATGATTCATATTCAATTGCCATGCGGAATGTTGGTAAATTCAATGACAAAGACTTGTATTCTAACGTTCAATGCACGCGTACCGTCCGCTACCGCTCAAATGACCCTCTGTCTGAACTCCAAATCCTCGCAAACTACAATTTTAAACCGGGAAAAGGGTGACACATCACTTTAAAAAAATTGACAGGAGAAAGAATATACATTACGAACACAATATATTTCATCATGCTACGTATTGCTAACATATAAATAATGCACATATCATCTTCCTATATTCTTTGCAGTACCTTTTATTGAGTAACATAAATTTCAAAATCCTCCCAAATATGCATGGTTGCGTCTACATACACACGTGGCAATGTTAGCCAATCAGCTTCAGTTTTGGAAATTCGCGCTATGTTTGGCAAATGTTGTGTCATTAGTTGTTTTAATACCAATTGGCGACGAAGTGTTCCTTTCTCTTCGCTGATTGGCTGGCGACGCAATTCAATTAATTAGCAGACCGACACCTGCCACCTGTCGCCCAGGGCGGGAGTTATTTCTTTGTTTGCCATATATGGAACGCACTGAACGCCGAGAATGGCCAAAACAAGTCCTGTTAATTCGAGAATGACAAAAAATCCCCAAATATATCATTTTGAAGACGTTTATGCCAAAAATTATACATGTGTCATTTGAATAAGTATCTAGTGCACCCCTTTACCCAAATTTAGGTCATTTGGTTTCAAAACCAGGGTACAGGAGCCAAAGGTGTACGTTTTTGGTCATAAAATGGCCAAATAGTCGCAAAATTAAGCATATTGTTGTACTGTATGCCTAAAGTGTTGATGAATCCATGTGCGCATATGTGCATGGCACTCCTATACTAAATTTCAGATCATTTGGTTTTAAAACCAGGGTACAGGAGCCAAAAGTGTCCTTTTTTGGTTAAAAAAATGACCAAACAATCGCAAAAAATAAGCATTTTGTTGTACTGTACACCAAAAGTGTTATTGAATTTTTATGGGTGGATTATCAAGGCACATCTGTGTCAAATTTCAGCTCATTCGGTTGTAATACCAAGGTAAAGGAGCCAAAAGTGTCCTTTTTTTTGTCAAAAATTGCCCCAAAAATCGCAAAATAAGCATTTTGTTGTACTGTACACCAAAAGTATTATTGGATTTATATGGGGGCATTATCAAGGCACATTTGTGTCAAATTTCAGCTCATTTGGTTGTAATACCAGGGTACAGGGGCCAAAATATACAGTTTTGGTCTAAAATTGACCAAAAAACCTTAATAAAACCTCTTAAGAGACAGATATGAAAAAATGGGAAAAAACGCCCCAGGCTATGGTATTAGCCCACTCTACCATTGTGCCAAATTTCAGGTCATTCGGTTTACGAACGACGGAGATGATTTACTTTGAAAATTTGACAGGAGAAAGAAAGAAAGAAAGCATTACGAATACAATATATTTCACCATACTATGTATGGCTGAAATATAACTAAACAAAACTCATGAATATTCATGTGGTTTGGAAACTCTATTGCCCTATTACACTACATTACCACACAGTACAGTACCAAAATCTGGAGCGTAGAATTTTTTTTTTGGTGGTGATTTTTTCCCTCACTTTTGTAACGTTAAAGATGACATTCAAACTGAATTCAAATAATCGTGTGTCCAACACAAATATCAGTAGCCTAAAAAATAATAAAATTGGAACAAAAGCTGCTGACTGGTTATCAGCACGCCATCATGTGACCGACTAGTTTAGTTGGTTTGCGTAACGTCTCCAGTAACTACCATCTGAATAATTACTGGGTATGTGCAAATAGAGCGCACCAATACCTGTTCCCTCACTTCTGTTGCCAAACACGAGAAGAACAGTTTCACAGTCAACGTCCTGACCAAAAAAAACACAGTAAGTACCAATACCGTAGCAGTTCAACGGCACTTTGTGTCTTGTGTCTCCTCTGTTTATCTATTTGTTTAGATAGAACGTCTATATACCAGACAAACCTTAAAGATTTTCATTGACTTTTTGCCCGTATTGTCATATACCTATCAGCACGGTGTCAACCTAGCCGCGAAATACTCCTCCTTCGAGCTATACTAGCACTACGGAGTGTGGGGCACGCCGTAAACATTTGTTCGTCTCGCCTTTGTTCTTGATGGTCAGGTCGGACTTTTCCTCTTTCTGCCTTCCAAACACTCCTACCTGCGTGGCCAGCCTGTAAGACAACTTCCCAGGCTGTAAGACAACTTCAAAACCCCATGTTAATCCATACTATGGGGACCCAGCTACAGGCGATGAGAGGAACCAGTTCGACAAGTCTTTATGTAAAAGACAAGCATCACCGAGTGCCAACCAGTAGCATTTCGCTGAATACAGTCATATGGAGAGCACTGTCCTATCATTAGTCGACGTGTGTCCTTATATTTCTGGCTAGCAATACACTTTTTGAGGTAAGTCGCTTTTAGTTATATAGAATAATACAGGCAGCTGTTAAAATGGACACCTAGGTGTTTTAACGTCTTACCTGTAGTGGGTATTGTTTGTATTGTATGACCCCAAATTATGATAAATGTAATGAAACGACACCCTCAGTTGGAGACTGAGTCAAGCTACATTTTTTTTTGCTTGCGTGGTAAAGCTTTATTATTTACATGTATGCCAGAAAGTAAGAGCTTTATACAAAGACAAAGAAGATTAGAGGATGTTTAACGTAATTTCCTTACAGCCTATGTATATTGAATTGAACGAACAATGAGCCGTGCTTGAGATGACAAGATTCAGGAAGCAAGCGGGCGCACTAGGTGGGCCCGACGGGCCGACATGCAGCGTGGCCCGGCAGCGCCTCCGGCGTTTATCGGCGTTCTTGATTTCTTCTAAACAAAGACAAAAAGTTGAAATCTGAGTCACGAGGTCTTATAAGCATCTAAATTAATAGTAAGAATTACAATAGATTTTTGTAACGAAATTACTTTGTGATGTAACGAAATGACTTCATGATGTAACGAAAAGAATTTTGTACTGAACAGTATATATGTACAAGCTGCATATCTCGCCAGATATGCTTTATCCAATCACACCGACCTAAGCCCTTACTCTTTTCAATAAGCGTGTTTTTTTTAACATGCTCGAGGTGTGGCTCTCCTCAAACACGGGACCTTGATTTAGCGTCCTTTCCGAAGGATGTCTCTGTCCTAAAATTATCCATAAGGCCATTGTGGCAACTGTTTGTTTCGCCAATCTAGCGCACGTTATATATTCTAGCAGAACTTTGTGTAAAACCCTTGATTAATTTACGTTACTCGGGCGTAGGTTCTACTGTTTCTTTAAGAACTAGATAAAATGATATGCATGTCTGGGCTAAGAATCCTGACTGACGAAAAACAGTACCTTTTATGGAGGCGATTAAAAAAGCGATTTAAATGAAAGCTATGCTACGGAGTTATTTACGCTCAAATTTGAAATATTCTAGAACTAAGAAATCGCAGATTTACTATCACTTTTTGACATTTTTTTGACACTTTTGTGTCACTATTTCATGTTTGCAACGTAACTTGTTGACCTCCCGAATTAGACAACAACAACAACTCCAGGCATCCAGTAGGCACCCTAGGGGGTTGGGTAATTAGTTTTTTTTTCTTTATTCAAAAAACACAAAAACAAGGACAGTGTGGCGCTGCACTCAAGTTTAAAACTTATTTTAACAGCGCCACATAACAAAATACAAATAAATTAATAAACTTAGGTAACTTAGGTCAACATAGGGTAATTAGTTCATCACACTCCGAGCACAGGATACAGGGCAAATCTTCTTCTTTGAAAACACTCATTTTTTCTCACTTAGAATAGGATAAAGTCATGCACTTAGTCTATTTTGTAGAGTATCATTAAGCTGAGGTTACATTCCCTTCAAAGGATTACGTTAAACAAAAACTAAGGTGAAACTGTCATCCGACACCCCACTGTGCAGTCAGGTACACAAGACAGCCGAATAAGCCAGATGGAGGTCCATGTAGGAAGATCACAGTTGGTAGAAATGCTTGTATGATGCACTGATGTTGCAACTTTTACTGAGCCTTGGTATTCAATGCTAAAGGGTAGATTTAGCTTACCATGTAAAGAAATGGCAGGGAAATAAACTTTTTGTATTGTCCAAATATTACGTAGCATAGCTTTCTGTGTAATATGGATAGAAGAAGGACATGATAGAACACGAAATTCTTACAAGTCACGTTTTTTTCAAAATGGTCTAGTGTATTCAATCAATAAAAAGGGATTTTTCATAGATAAATGTAACTAGATATGACAGGATATGTTAGTCTGTCAAGCATTAATCTAGGTCACTCCACTTGTTCTGACCTTGTCAGTCTTCATCTGCTTTAACCATTTCAGAAACTTTGTCAAACAACCTTTCGACACTGGATCCAACTGACTGACGCTTGTAAACATGTAATCCCCGTGGCGGTGAGTATATTCTTTTTTCTGCGACGTTAGAAAGTCTTCGCCGGTGAAGTATTATAGAACACATGGGCAGACGTCACAGTTCAGTGGCTTTTTTGACGGGTTAAAAAAATATAAAGCCCCGACTTAAGATTCTTTGAAAAGGGACATATTTTGACACGTTTTGGTGCCAGTTATTGCTCATGTTAATTTATGCAGAAAATGAGGAGAAGCCACATTTTGCTCTAAAAATCTACAATTCAGCCTAATTTAACAATATTTTTGTCTGGATCAATTTCTAAACGATGACGTTGATGCTTCAATAATAACGATAGAATAATTATATTATTTGAGAAGAAATGATACAATGGTCGTGAAAACTAACGTATCTGTTTTATATCAATTATGAACCATATTCTGTCACCTTAACACGTAACATTTACTCTTGTAAACATCTTTCTTGTGGGTTCATTTTGTAAATTCTGTCGACATATTGTTTCTTCATTAATTGGCAACATTTTCAAATGCATCCACATAATTGATTAGTACTAATTATAATGAAATAGAAGTAAGCATACACCGACTTTTTGATAAAATGATATATTACATGAGAGGAAACAGATGTTTCCACTCTTGTACTATGTCTTTTATCAAATGGTCGGTGTTTTACTCTTCTTAGCAACAATAACTTGTTGAAATAATAGCAAGGATGAGGAACATCTGTTAATTTATTGAAAATCCTTTATATTACGGAATAATTATACTTAATTTGCTGGGGTCATTTTTTACCCAAGTAAGCAAGATAAAAACTATAATGTGTAGGTTATACAATAACTCGTGAAAATTTAGATGTTGTACCACATGTATACAAATTCATAGAAGGGATTTTTCTGCCATGAAAAATGTTGTTATGACAGATTTGAATATTCAGCTGAGATACAAAAAGAGCCCTTGCGGTCGGATTAGGGTTTAAGCATTTACATACCTGATTAACGACTAAGGTTAGAAATATAATTGCAAGAACCTATATCTCTGACAAGAGGTCATTTGTTACCGTACTAGTTCATGTGCCTATGGCCAATGGTAGCATGTTGATTATGTTATGCATGCACGTTCTTAGCATGGGTGTTGCGCATTTTAAAGCACGAAACGATGTGTTAATCTTCAAATACCATTTTTTATTTCTTTATACAGACGACGTCCATGTCATCTTCTTCACATTGTGCTGTGCCTCAAGGAGACAATTTGAATCTGCCAATCAAGTGTTTTTACGGATGAACCCAGATATCAGAGAGTGTGAATATTGCTTCTTCGTGGTTGACGGAGCTACAAATAAACATGCACTTTCGGTACCCTCCTTTTCGCACTTTCGGTAGACCCAAAAAGATCACTCTGACTGTGACCTCGGACCGGTTTATGTCAAATGAACATATTGAACAGAAGACCTGATCTGATCTGATTGCTTGTGACAGAGAGGACAGAGACGATGAAAAAGTAGTTGCGGGTTTAAATTCTCCCAGCCCTTTTCGAAAATCCTACTAAACAGTGTACCATGGACTGCAATGGTTTCCAATGAGCGTGCGTATTGGGTGAGCGAACATTAAGGATTCAAGACTCTCTGGACCTTTTCTTCCAAGGTTAGGGTCACTTACAGCTGGACTAAGACAGAACACGAACTCCTGACAACAATTATGGAAGCAAACGACGTTGAGAGGACAAATGTAACGTCCTCACTAAAGGCAGCTAGAGGCATTTTGCTAACCCTGATGTCGTCCATCTCTATTTCCTTCTGTGCAGAATTCATGGCAAACAAGGATGGCATTCCGAGCTTCCAAATTCTCTTCCTAATGCGACTGACCGAGCTCCTAGCACTTGTACCTATTCTAGCATTCTGTCGGCCTAGGTTAACGGGCAAAAACAGACGTGAGAACATTATGTTGTTCATTTTCGTGATTGTTTCAAATGCAGCTAACATTTTGCACTTCTTGTCTTTTACCTACACAGTTCCTGGCATTTCGTTTGGTATCATACAAGGTTCGATGCCTTTCTTTGTCGCATGTATCGGTTTTTTGGTCTTGAAAGAATCTCTGGGTATTCCAGACGTCTGTGCAATTCTAATTAGCGTAACTGGCGTTGTTCTGTTGTCGGTAGGTATGACACAGGTAGGCACATCGTCCACTAAGCTACTCGTATTGTCAATCGTCATTCCTGTACTTGCTTCTTTGGTCTTTGCACCGGATATGGTTATTATGCGGTACCTTACAGGCACGCTAGGGGTGCCAATAGTTACAGCTTTGCTGTATCAAACTTTATTCGGGACGGCAGTGCTACTTGCTATAACCTATTCAGTAGAGACTCCAGTCTGGACAATGGCGACGCGTACAGCATTATACGTGGTAGGAGTCGGGGTGAGCAAATTCGTTGCCAACTTTACTATATTGTCAGCCTTGAAAGTGGTGAAGGCATACATCTCGACATCAGTCCGCATGTTTGCCATACCCTTCTCGCTACTGCTGGATTACTTGTTGATGCAGAAAGTACCGAACTCCCTCCAGGCGGCAGGCGTGGTGTTGGTGATGCTGGGAATAGTGTTGATTAGCGTGTACACATGGTGGAGTCATCGAAGGGTGGATCTCCAAAGGACTCTCCTTAAAGAACTCCAGTTTGATACTAACGAAAAATAATGCAAATTTAAGACAAATGCATACAGAACAAGACTGCTATGGCCTACGTCACCTTTCTACCTGTTGCTTGACATTGTTGTTTACGAATCTAAAAAATCAGTTGTTTTTGGTATGTTTTGTATTCTTATTGTCTTTCATATAGTACTTTTTGTTCCCCAAAACTCTGTTCTGATCAATATTTGACCCATTGCGTCACACTATAAGATCGCCAGGTGTCCACTATGAGCTCAAGTTGGTTAAGCAATGTACAGTAGAAGGCAGTTAATTGCACAACTGATTACCGCAAACTTTTTTTTATTGAACGGAATCCCTAAACCCCAAACCGGTGCTGTCTAGCTGGATAATTTCGCATTGTTGCACAACCCGAATAATTGTACGAAATACACTGACAAAGGGGTGTGTATTTAAACGGCTTCTACTGCACATATATATACCTTGACATTTGATTTGATTCCTTAAGCTGTATACAACTTGTAGCCGGACCTGCCCAAGGCTACTACAAAGAACAATAGATAATATATGATAGCATCATGTGAACGAGACACATGGGACATATCACAAAGGACTGTGTATTAGGCCCATCACCTCCAACCAGGACCCACTAGAAACTAACGAGAAGGCCGTGGCCTGGCTGCAGTACTGGCACGGAACGATAGGATGATGATGTAAAAGAGACATAATTTGAATACTCAATTGACTGTTTTTTTTTACTAGTTCTAATGTGTGTAAACGTGGATGTACAGAATATAAAACATCGGTGACACATCAGCAGTTCCGAACCTGTTACCTCTGGGGTCTGGGTCAAACACCATACCGATTATGGTGCACGATGCCACTGTGATACTTCTGTGATTATTGTCGGAGATGGTATTACTAAGGTTATGGAAGAGCAGTTGTATTTGATTTTTAAATTTACAGTTGATATATTTTAGAGAAATTCCTTTTGCAATTCATCATTGCCATCGTTCGTTGCACCAATGATATAATTCAATGAATGAATGACCTTTATGCTCTAACAGGCTAAGTACAGGTCGTATCGCTAGTGATAAGGTACAATTTTGACAAAAAGGGTATCTTATCATCTCTACATATGCTAATACATTCAAGTATGTATATGAAGACAATGTTATATTGTGCCAATGTAATCAATACATTATATGGTGGACAATAAATTACATTGACAGATATTGAAAATATATCTTAATCTCCTATCTCGATAATATAATTCTTAGGTGCATCCGAGCGCAGATAGTTTCATTTCGATGTGCGGTTGTTTTTCGATCCATTCTGACACAATTGAAGAAATGCATGTGATGGCACTCAATTTTGCCATACATATTTATTTACCATAGTTTATTGCCCAAACCTGCGTTGATCTGACAGCAATACATAATACTAAGGGATTACGAATGTTTTTGTGTGATGAATGTCGGGGCGGTGTGTATTGCTGTATTTATCATAATCTTGAGTGTTAATTATATTTAGAGCCAAATGTAATTTTTCATGGAATATTTCAAAGGTATATGAAGGTCACACGTTGGTAATTTCCATGGCAATTCTAAAGGTTTATCAAGGTCACACACACAAACACACAGTGTTCAAAATCCATTTTTTTTGTTTCACGCAAAATGTATGGATGGTGGGCAAGCCAAACATGCACCCAACAACATCTTGGCAACACATGATATAATCTTGTACTCTCAACAAGCCGGCAGAATAGAATATTGTCCCGGCCACTCTTCTCCGGCTCGGCGTTGTAGATGTTTTTTTTTTAAATGTTCAAGCTAGGAGCTTAGAATTAAAGCTACATGAAGGCATGCAATCAGGGCATACATGGCCGTTAATAAATTATGTAACATTTCCTGTCTACCTACGGTATATGGATTTTGCTATCAGTTTACCTGAGCTGACCCAATCATTTCCCTGATCCCAGCTTCCTATTAGTTGACCTCAGCTGACCCAACCATCCCCCTGATTTCATCTTCCTAGGACATGACCCAAATTCCATTTCACATTCATCGAGGCTAACATTCCATAGATGCCTGTGGAACATTCCTGTGGAAACAAGCCTGTGCAATCCCTATAAATTTTGCAGACTGAACATAATATATACTATTTGGCTCGCTCCTGAGGCGTCGCCAAAAAGAAAACAAACAGCTAACAAAAAACTTGATCCGTTCTAATTATACTTCACAAGTATAACCTCAGCGTTCACTGTCATTTACCAAGTATTGATGAAATTTGAGTGAAAATAAGCTTGTTATACTTTTCATCATGATATTTCGGCCATCTTGGATTTTTACCAATTACGTCATCTCATTAACATAATCTATGAATATCTAATTATAAATGTTAAAGTAAGATGTGTTAGATATTAAAGACATATGAAAAGAAGCTAAGTTTAGCAATAAAATCTTAAAATCCCATTGTTTAAACCAAATTTAGTGATTTTTGTAAAATTTGCCTTTCAGAAACCCGTTGCCATGGCAACACGAAAAATCATAAACTTACCCATTTTTTATTAAATTGTTGCCAACAATATTTCAGGAAAACTCACTAAGTTTGGTTGTTCTAGCCCAAACCATTTGGGAGCTATTGGAGGTCAAAGTTGGCGCAGGCACTTTTAGCCCTCCCCCCCAGTCTGGATAGGGTTAAAGGTTCGACCATGTTGATTTCATTTTTTTTTATGTGGATGTCATCCGCGCGCATATAAATGTTCGGCCGTTTTCAAAACAAAGTTTTCAACCACACTGTAAATCGAACAAAGTAATTTTGAAATTAAGAACCAAAATAGAATCTCTATTGTTCGGTATACTATATTTTGTGAGTTTAGGCATTTGTTTAACCTTTCTTACCACTTATATTTCATAATGAAGGCAACTTGTTTAACTAAACTTGTTTTTTCATTCACACGCTCGCAAGAACAAGAAATAGTCATGCCTTCAAATACCAGGCTGGGATTCATATGTTCAAAAACTCGTGTTTTCCAAAAACTTTCGTGGAACGTAATTTTTTATCATCAAGCACAGTAGGGGCATCTTCTGTTGATGCTTTTGACGAACACTTGCAGATAGATGTGCAAAGGTTACACCAGGATGGTCATAAATGTGCACCAGATTAACTAGCACACTCTTCTTCTTTCAAAACTTTCGTAACTATTTTTTAAACGAACCACAAAACTGCAAGAAACTACTGATGCGCGCTCACAACATCTTCCCCAATATCAAACTCCAAAACATGATTCCTACCTAAAACAATATCTGCATTTTTCATGCAGGTGAAACATGTCTTAAAAACTGCAAACTACACCGATGACCCTCATCATTATGAAACCTTACATCAGGAAAGTTTTTACCCAAACCTAGAAGATTATCCTATAAATCACAAGAAGACCACCCAAACTCCCATAAGTGTGTCCAAACCGCTGTTGAGTTCTACACGATGGAATCTGGCAAGATGATGTCAGGACCGGGAACGTCGTTCCCAGTTTCTCTGCAGACGTGAGAGAGGTACTCTCGTTCCCATTCCCCAATCCATGCAGGTGAGGTGCAGGGCGCCCACTTCTCACCAGGTTCGTTTGATCTGTGGTGTAAAATACAAACTCTTATGTCACTTGGTATAGCTGTACTGAGAGACTATTGTTAGAATGGACAGAGTACCAGCGTATATTGGTATCACTACGTATGAAATAGCTTATGTCATCCAATATAAAATATAGGCCGTTGAATTTCAGTTTTTTTTTTCGTTTCAAAATGACTGATGTTTTTAGGTAAGTTCACAACAAGTAAATTTTATGGATGGCATCCTCTGCAGGCTGCAAAAATAGTGAAATATGTCGAAAAAAGATGGGAAAAATGGCTACATTTTCAAAATAGACACAATAAATGTTGTAACAAGGATGAATAAAAGGGTCAAATATGGTATCACGGCTAGCAAGGCATTCATTCCTATATTCAAAAAGTAGTAAAAGTGACACTAGTGTAGAACTACACTCATGTCTTTCATATTGGTGGCACTTTTACAACTACCCAACGTGTTTCGCTTCTAAAGCTACAGTCTTAGATATAGGACTAGTGCCACTTCTGCAAGTGCAATTATTAGGCTACAACACAGCATATTTGCTTATCTGGTGATTTTTCATTATGTTGCAATTGACCATCTCCAAAGAAGATGAAGGAATCAAGCAAAAAGTAATGAGCGCGCTGATGTCATCCACAAAATTTACTTGCTACGGCCCAAAATAAAATATTATTGCACCTGTGACTTAAGAATGTTCCAGACTGGCTGTCTTCCACGAAAACCCTTTTCACTCTGTTCCTTTCCTCTTCCTGGTTCTCAGGATCCCACTCTATCCCAAGCTTCTTCATGATCAGCCCCAGTGTTCCTTGTTTGTCCCTCACTAAGGCTGTGTAGTAGACCGTGGCATGGAAAAAATACCCTGGGTACTTCTGTTGTAATTCTACAGCGCGTTTTATGGCACCAAGCCAGCGTGCCACCACGCAATGGTAGTAGGACCCGTGATAGCGAACTGTGGAGGACTTCAGGTAATCTACAAATATTCTGAAGTCTTGAGGGACCGCCGGCACCCACCTCCACAAGCCAAGTCGAACGGCAAACCTGGCAGTCTTGTACACGAGTTGGTATCTGTACCAAAGTCGTGTCCAAGACTCATAGAACTCTAAGCCGTTTCTGTACAGAAACACGGTTTTAGCGGTGGGAAAGGCGCGGTGCATAGTATCAGCGGCTAGAACAGGTCGCCCCTGTAATTTATAGAAAATGATGGAGCGATGGCGGTGGTCTGATGTGACCAGGTTGTAGTTTAACATGGAGACAACGTTTTTCAGCAGCGCCACGGAAGTTGCGTCGTTCATGACAATTGCAGGGACTTGTGCAGTATGGTACGAAGAGGAGTTTTCGCTATGACGCCCGGAACGAACTATTTCCAGGCAGATGGTATCAAGCACCTCCGGTTCACTGCAGGCTTGTGCGACCGATGTGGCTTCAACTGCCCGGGTCAGAAGGGTAGAGCCACAACGAGCTGTAACGGACAAATATGTCAACATTTCAACTAATTTTCAACGGCTACAATCCCTCAGCAACGAACTTTTAAAGTAACCTTTAATAGATTGAAAGTAATCATATTTAGGCTCCTCGCATTATATCCTCAGCACATGCATAAATTCTCTTGTCTTTTTTTAACCAGGTTGGACTTCTAAAGGACCCTATTCTAGGGGAAGGGGTTGTACTAATACCTCCATGGAGCCAGCTCCAAGGAGGTATTAGTACAACCTTGCACCGAACCTACTAGCCCCATGAAGCCAGTTCTACGCGCTTTGAAGAAATAGACACGTTTCACGTCACGTTCCAGAGAGATTTATTTTTCGCTATTCTGGTAAACAATAAAAAATATCCGTAGAGCCAGCTCTACGCACCTTTAATGCATACAATTAGATCTCATCGCAACAGGAAAAATCTTAGTCGGCCTTGGAGCTACAAACAAGCTTCGTTGAGCCAGCTCCACGCAATCTAAATGCATAAAATTGGTTCGCGTCACCATCAGAAAAAATCTTAGTTGGTCATTGAGTCGCCTTGGTCAACACAAACAGCATCGTAGAGCTGGCTCCACGCACTTTGAAGGAATATAATCGGTTCACATCACCGCAGAAAAAAATCTAAGTTAGCTATGGAGTTTGTTTATTGTTTACAAGAAATCGTATTATCACTTGTATAGTATCCAAAGTGCGTAGAGGTGAAAGAACGCGGGCCTTGGCTGTGCGGGCTTCTTTATTGTTTGCAAACATAGCGATCTATAAATTCCTCTTGAAGGCCGCCATTATGCGTATTCTCACATGTTCTCGAACGATCTCGCAATATCCCCGCAAAAGCGCGATTGCATCATTCTTCGAACATAGAACTAAGCGATCTCGAACAGGGCTCTTAATCCTATCCAGGCTGGGGGGGGGGGGGGGGTTAAAAGTGCCTGCGGCAACTTTGACCTCTTATAGCTCCCAAATGGCTTGTGCTAGAACAACCAAATTTGGTGAGTTTTTCTAAAATATTGTTGGAAACAATTTGAAAAGAAAATTGAGTAAATTCATAAATTTTCGTTTCGGGTTTCTGAACGCCAAATTTTACAAAGATCGCTAATTTTGGTTTAAACAATGGGATTTTGATATTTTCTTCCTAAACTAAACTTCTTTTCATATATCTTTAATGTCTAACACATCTTAGTTGAACATTTATAATCAAATATTCATAAGTTATGCTCATGAGATGACATAATTGCTCAAAATCCAAGATGGCCGCCAATATCATTATGAAAAGTATAACCAGCTTATTTTCACTCGGATTTCATCACTACTTGGTATTTTCTTACACAAAACATTGATGTGAACGTTTTTCCATCCATTTTCATTGGGTTTTAGCGTTATATGTTGAAAAAAATATATCTCAAGACATTGTAGGTTAATAATCCAAGATGGCGGATAGCTAAACTACAGATGACGACATTGTATGGCGTCATTTGACGTCATTTTGACGTCGTTGCATCAGGAGAAGACTTTATTGGTAACTTTTTGAGTGATACATTTAGGCATTATTGGAATTCCCAGTTTTGGCCAAAAAAATCATTTAATGACGTCATAATGACGTCATATTACGTCATAAAGATATAAAAAAAACTCAGGTATTATGAAACTTGACGAGCATAACATCACCTGCAAATTTGGTGATCGTACAGTAAGCCGTTTTGAAAATACGAGTCCAGGGAATGCCCAAAAAGCCCAGTCTGGATAGGGTTAAAACACATGGCGTGAACCAATTGTATGCATTGAAAGTGAACCATAAAATTTGCTTGAAGGTGACGTGAAACGTGACTATGTATTCAAAGTGCGTGAAGCTGGTAGGTTGGGCGTAGGGTTGTATTGATACCTCCATGGATGTATTAGTACAACCCCTAAAAGAGTGTTGAACTAAATTTCAAATACAAAATTCGGTGTTTTATTACTTCTGAAGTGATATAAACGTCTATGTTAAGTGGATAATACACGTGTGTTATGATCATTGCTGCTGACAATAATTGCTAACTAGATATTGAGCTCCATACCTGTCATGTACACAAACACCTCCTGCACATGCGCAATCCTGTCGGAAATAGCGTCCACAACAGCCTGGAGATGTTCGAATGGAATTACAAGAACTTCAGTAGCGTTCCGTCTCTGGGCCTGGACAAGAGGCAGAATTAAATGAAGATAAAACGATATATTACTTGACAGAACCTTCATGTATTTTAAACCATGCGTGCTTATGGAAATTATATTACTAGTACCATTTACCCAGTAACTTCTATGTTGGTCAAACCATGACTTTAATAAGGGAATGTTGATTTGAACATATGGATGATATCCACGCACGCATCACTTTTCGAAAAAGATATAGAGTCCATTCCAAGACACCATGAGGTTTGACATTGTCATCATTTACAGATGTTTTCAATTCTTTTCAATTATAAGTCTAGGATATTTGATACTTTGGAAATATTTTGAATGATATTTCAACTTTCTAAAATGTTTTCCTGGTTGTGTAAAACCTTTAAAATATTCATGATGTGGAACAGAATACTTCTAACAGATTGTAAATAATGGTAACAGCATTTTGCCATTATTTACCATTTTCTACCATTTTTTTGTAACAGTGGCTGGGAAAAAGCAATTCACACATCCTTGCAAAGTATAGTTGGGTGTAATACAGCAATGGTTCACCACAAAGGACCCACCAGTGCCCAACAGTGAAATCTAAAAATATACTGAGGCTGACAAAACTTTTCTTGGGGCAATAAACTAATTCTACCATTTGGCCAGGTTTACCATTTTTTGTAAATATTTCTAAAAAAAAGAAAGAACCCTGCAGGTGTTTGCAAATTACTGTAAATAAAGAGATTTTTGTGCGATCTCTTTCAAAATGTTTCCAAAGTATTAAAAGGAATTCAAATAGATTCAAATTTCCATATTAATTTTTTTGGAAAAAATTATAACTACTGGGGTTTAGATATTCTTTTATTTTCTACCATTTTTTTGTAACAGTGGCTGGGAAAAAGCAATTCACACATCCTTGCAAAGTATAGTTGGGTGTAATACAGCAATGGTTCACCACAAAGGACCCACCAGTGCCCAACAGTGAAATCTAAAAATATACTGAGGCTGACAAAACTTTTCTTGGGGCAATAAACTAATTCTACCATTTGGCCAGGTTTACCATTTTTTGTAAATATTTCTAAAAAAAAGAAAGAACCCTGCAGGTGTTTGCAAATTACTGTAAATAAAGAGATTTTTGTGCGATCTCTTTCAAAATGTTTCCAAAGTATTAAAAGGAATTCAAATAGATTCAAATTTCCATATTAATTTTTTTGGAAAAAATTATAACTACTGGGGTTTAGATATTCTTTTATTTAAAATAATTCTAACTTTTTCCAATTATTGTTTAAAAACCCTCATGGTGACTTGGAATGGACTCTATCATGGTCAACGTCGATTCCAGATTCCAAGGTTAAAACGGAAGATGTGAAAACACAAATGAAGAATCTATTGTTCGGTATTCGATACTCTTTGTGTTTGGTCATTTGTTCAGCCTGTAACGTTAGACTTCATAATGAAGGCAACTTTTTTCTGTCAATTCTGACGTCTATTCCGCACTTGAATGCCCGAGTGATGAAAACAGTAGTTTGAATAAGAATTAACTATTTGATGCCAAGAAACTGGAGCTAGATACGTTATCTATTTCAACGTGTAATCTAAACGGGATATTTGTAGAATAAATATGGCATAAATATCATTGAATAATTACCAAAAGCGGTACTAGACCTTTCTAAAATACGGCTCATGCAAAGAAACCCAAAGATGTTTTAAAAGTGAATAAACGTATATAAATAAATGGTTTAAAGGGCTTGACGAACATTCAGCCGGATTTCCAGTTTTTAAGGAGGGGGGGGGGGGCTTTCGTAGTTTTGCCTTTCGTAGTTAAGATGTAACGTTAATAGTGTCATGTAAAATAAACGTTATTAAGTCGTGCGTACCTCACGAAAGAATGCATGTTTTTTCATGTCCGTGCCGTCCGTTGGTTTGATGAGCACAACTGCCTCTTGTTCCCAGTCTACGCTGTACACAGAAAACTCGTTCCCATGGCTGGTGAAGAACGCGGGTACGTCATGTACTGGCACGATTTTCCCGATCGGAGAGAAATCTTCAAGTGAGTTGAGGGCCAGCTGAATTTTCTTCTTTTTTGGCGACACCTTCTGGGTGTATGCACAATTCTGTTTTACCTGGAAATACAAAACTTGAAAAGCTCACCGCCTGTCTCTGTTTAGCTCTTTGTATATCTGTCTGGCTGTTTTCTCTACTAGGCGTTAACATACTGAAAAATCATCAAAGCTGACTGCCCATTATTTACTACATTAAATTGTCTTTCTTTGTCCATGTATTTTGTAAACATTGTGTTCGGAGAATTATAAGGTGAGAATGAGGTGAAGTATGATATTATAACCATTGGAATGTATAGCCGAGCATGCGGTGTGTTAATTAAGGGATTATTTAATACTACTTCCCTGGTCTTTTTTTTTTATACAAAAAATCGAACATTACATTTAATAACACTGGTCATTTTGGGTTTAGATATTGCCATATAGACGTGGAGAATTCACCATAGGACGAAACATCCATCACCAGGACGAAACATCAAAAGCACTACGAAAGGACTAGATGACGAACCGACAAATAAACGAAAAAAAAAGAAAACGATACAGATACAGAAGTATTTGATTAACACAATGTAAATTAATGGCAGCTCTGACTTCAACTTATACATGTAACTCACTCTACTCTAGTAGCGGATAAATGACAAATTGACTGGATTTAAAAAATAATAACGATATGAAGCATGTGCTTTATTGATAGAAACATTTAGATACTTGTGCAATTTCAGTTGTTCCTACATTAGTTTCATGAGCTCGCGTATCAGTTATCTTAAAATTAACTCAGTGTCTCAAGAAAAATAAACAAATAGAGTTCCACGAACACATATCTTCGCCAAACAAACCAGGTTTGTTAATATGTAGAATGATGTCTGGAGACATAAAATTTTACTCATTACATTTTATTTCATCTCACTTGATAAAGTCACACAAGCTCGCATCTACTAGAGTTCGACTACCTCATCCCTTTATGAATTGTCATCATTTGCATATTTAATATGCATTGGAATTTTTCTCTTTCTCAGCTATATATATTTATATATGCCACGTTTTAAACTTCTGCCATGGAATGCAATGGATTTATAAACTTCAGTCATTAATTATGCAAATTATCTGTTGATTTGCATAATTGATATTCCGTTGTTAAGTCATTACTTGGGCCATTTACATTTCAAAAATCACGACAATCCATCAACACGTCCTCGAGTTATTCTCGTCCAAAGTTTAAAAGGAAAACGGCACCTGCAGTTCTAAAAAATGCCCTTTGGGAGCCAAAACTTACAGCACTCTGCCTCTCTGCCTCAAGGGCTTTCTACCACTCCAAATTCACGACCACAGCATGTCTACATCGTTAAATATAAAACAAGTGCTTTAAAAAAAGCTGTACCTTGCCGGGTAGTAGGGATTTCGTCAGGAAAAGGTACCTCGGCGCTTCACCAGTGTTCATCAGTTAAGATGAGGATCACATCAAAACAAGACCACAATATCACATTTCCTAACCATCCCATCCAATCCCGTCATACAACTCACTAATCCTTCATGCTTGTGGCTCTTGCCGTCCTGCCGTTTCCGACAAGAGCACAAGATCACATTTCCTAACCATCCCATCCAATCCCGTCATACAACACACTAATCCTTCATGCTTGTGACTCTTGCCGTCCTGCCGTTTCCGACAAGAGCACAAGATCACATTTCCTAACCATCCCATCCAATCCCGTCATACAACTCACTAATCCTTCATGCTTGTGGCTCTTGCCGTCCTGCCGTCTCCGACAAGAGCACAAGATCACATTTCCTAACCATCCCATCCAATCCCGTCATACAACACACTAATCCTTCATGCTTGTGGCTCTTGCCGTCCTGCCGTTTCCGACAAGAGCACAAGATCACATCTCCTAGCCTTGTTCATCACGTCACCATACAACACACTAATCCGTCAGATCCAAAATGGCACCACCCTTCCCGTCATACACCACAAAACAAAATTGCGGCGCCTATTAATGCCAGCAAAAACAGAACAGGTTTTGCTACCGCAAACCTGTAATAATCAGAGACAACCACAGGGTTCCACATGTCGCCCCCCTCCCACCCCAATTCTTGTACGGGAAAGCTTTAGTGACTTCTCCAGCTGCCAATCCAGTCTCAAATCTATTTTTCACACAATACAAACTCTATCAAGGACATTCATAGTCACAAATGTCTTTAAAATGTACTTACCTGGCTACTTGCCCCGAAGTTTGCGGCTATTTTTTGTTTCATGTTGTTGCAATGTAAGAGCGACACCTAGCAACTGTAGTATGAAATGCAGCAAAAATGTGTAGGGAAATTTACCTCATTAACATAATCTATGTCAGATAAATTATTGGCACAATAAACCGGTATTGTAAAACTTTTTGACCCACAATGAGTATGCATTATTCTTTATTACAAAATAAATTGCTTCTGATGCAATTTTTGATATATCTTTATGATAAACATGGGTTAAAGCGTAGATTTATTTACGCTGGACCACATACGTCTTAAATACAGTTTTAATACTGGCCTGCAATGTACCCTTGTCTAACTAAGCCATAAAATTGGGCAAAGAGAAAAGGGCCTTTTGAAGGGCCTTTGGAAGGGCTGGGTTAACATTGAACCATTGATTGAACCATTGAACCATGTAAAGATCGGGCCTCATTACCTTGCCGGGCTAAGGCCCGGCAAGGTAAAAAATGGAGGTTTCGCTGCAGTACTTAGCAAGCCGCTAGGGGGCCATTTTCGAACTTGACCTCCATTTTCCCAACCCCTACCTAACTACCAAATATCATCAGCATACACCGAGGTCTTCCTGAGTTATAGTGTTTACAGACGAAAGGACAAACAGACGCACAAGCCTAAAACATAGCCTTAGCCATTCTGGCAAGAAAAATTATAGTTGTTACTCGTCCTCCTACAAGGCTATTGTATATTTGACGAACAGACGCAAACCTTTGGCCAAGATGGCTGGTGGGTAAATCGTCGGTAGACCATGTACGAGGCACCTGCTGCAAGAGCGCTGATCAGGGTTGCTGCTGTGGCCGGTACGGTGAGGAACTCCATGTGGGGACTTTAGATCGCGACCTCTCTGTCAATATGTAATGGCTGCCTGTAATGTAACAAAGTGTCGCATTCAAGGGTATGATCTTCCCACAAGATAAGAGGGTTTGTCCAAACTAGAGGCTTGTTTTATGTACATGTTGATGTCAGCAAATGCCCTCATATTTGCGTTATCGCCTTCGCTAGAAGTTTGTTCGCACGCGCATGCGTGTGTGTGGGGTGGGGTAGCCAAAAGAACGGGCACAAATATCTTTCAGTGATAATGTCTAGAATATACTACAAATTCCCCCAAAAAGAGAAGAATTTTCATCCTGACTCCATTCCAGCTCATTCTTGCTTAGAGTTGTCTTTAGGAGAGCGTACTTCGGGATGTTGTTGTTAAACTGACTCTACCGCAAAAAAAAAACGTCTAGATTTGAATTCTAAGCAGTTAAGCCCACCGTCGTCCAACCCCGCCCAATATCGATAGCATATCAGTCGGTAATGGCGTCGCTTCAATGGCACTAGTATGTGAGGTAACATTCGAAACATTTTCATAGCGACAGAAGGAAGTATCTAGTTTTTGTACAATGAACATGCTTCTACCTGTGATCCAAAATTGACGAAAATGTCAAAGATGCTTCAGCCCTGACCCGGCACTCAATAACTAGTCTAACCGGTTTGTTCACTGATCCTGTTCTGAGGCAAAACTGAAATGTCAAAGGTCGAGGTCGGTAACGTTATGGTTCCATCCCATTTCACGAGAAGCTGAATGCCGGTGTGACAGCGATCTCGCCCCCCCGGGGGGCGAGATCACTAGCGTTTTCGCCCCCCTTTAGCGTTTTCGCCCCCCCCCCCCCCAAGAGCAGCTGGTTACTACATATTACAGGTGCTCAACCTGGTACTATACTGCACCTGGGGAGTAACGTGTATGGTGTGTTACCTGGTACCTTATGGCACCTTATTACCGTACCGTAAGATGCCTGCCATACCTCGAAAGTCGATACTATATTGTTCGGTGCAAACATGACATTGAAATGAAAAAGACAATTTTTGCAGCTGAGGTGGCATAAAACAGTGCTACTGCGAACGTATAAATCAGCACCGTCTATGGTACGGAATACGTCAGCTATATGTTTTCAATTTGTCACAGTGTTTTCTTTCTTGTGCTGGAAACATTTCCAAAGCACTAACAAAAACACACGTGAATAATAGTTTCTCATTATAAACACTATCTACGCGCAAGTTGATATAGCTGTTGCTAAATGCTACACAAACACTGGTAAAGTACCAGTCTTAAGAAACACGGGTAAATGCATCAGTTCCTAAATACTAGAAAAAACATCCCTTGGCCAGGTGCATATACCAAAATGTGCGTTATTCTAATTAATACCTAATATTTGCATAATTAATAAAGACATTACATAGTTCTTTTGTGGTCACTTCATGGTAGAGACTTCATATTGGAGATATATAGGTTGTTTGAGGACAGGTGAATACAATGAAATACATCTTATGTCAAGACTCAGGTATATGCAATAATGGGAATACAAGGGACCCAACCCTCCTTGTCTGAAACAAGTTCAACTATCTTATTACCATGTAATTACGTTAATATTGATACTATGAATGGATTTATGTATCAAACTCGTGTACTTATATCATTATGAAACTGCATTTTGTGATTTATACCAATCAACTTCTAAAATGTCATGTAAAGCCGTTTTTTTTGGGGGGGGGGGGGCGAATCGCTAAAGGGGGGCGAGGTAGGGGGGCGAGATCACTAGCCGGGGAGGGCGAGATCGCTAGTGATTTCGCCCCCGGGGGGGCGAGATCCCGGGGGGGCGAGATCGCTGTCACACCGGCATCAAAATGAACACTATTCCTATTATCTACTAACTGTATATTACATGGAATTCGTTGTGTAATCTAGAAATTCTCACCCCGTTCCAGATAATTTCTGCTTATTCTTGGGGTGGTGACGACGAGTGTTTTTGTTATGCTCAAAACTTTCGAGGTGCATTTGAAGTGAAGAAACATTGAACGCCATTCAAACTGTATTCTCACTATTCTAAATGCAGTAATTACAGCATCCCATGGCATTCCAAAACATTTGAAACATTCTGACCTCTTTTGAGAACTGAAATGGCAAGCCACTTCGAAGCCTGCCAGAATGTGGCCAAAATCCTATCTGGAATGGAGTGAAAATGTCTACACTAGAAAATTGCATCACAAATACTCAAGTATAGACAAAGAAAAGTTAGTATCTCCATGAAAAATGGAGATATAGTTTTGGGTGTGTCAGTCTGTGTGTGTGTGTGTGTGTGTGTGTGTGTGTGTGTGTGTGTCTGTGTGTGTTTCCGGATATTTGTGGTCAGCATAACTCAAGAACCTCTAGATGGATTATAATGATCTTTGATATGTGGGTAGGTGTCGGGAAGACGAAGGTAAAGTTCAGTCTGGACCCCCTGGTATGTGACCTTGGTACTGCAGCAGAAATTCCGTTTTTGTATTTTTGACCTGGATGTGCTATGGTCTTGATCTTTCGGTGGCAGATAGTTTGTGACGTAAGAAATAGGTAGTGTATGCTTGGGTCCCCTAACAGGTTGCTCTAGAACTGCAGGGACGTTTTTCTCAAAATCTTCTAAGGAGAATACTGTAAATGCAGGAATGGTCGCGGTGGATTAATGTTCGCGGTTTTCGCGGTGACCACTTTACCGCGAACTTAAAACAACCGCGAACATTTTTCTATCATGGTATTAGATTGCAGTCTATGGTGTTATCGCGAAATTAAAACCACCGCGAAAAGTCATTTTCCCGCTACCGCGAAATTAAATCCCCTCGAACTTACATGCATTTACAGTAACTGGATAAGGGAACGACAAATTCGGATAATATTTGGTTTGTAGGTAGCTTAGACAGAGATGTACACAATCAAGTGCAAATTATCCAAATGTCTACATAACCAAGCATAGATTATGTGAATGTGGAAATTATTTACATAATCAGATTATTTCATTGATATATGAGGTCTCTGAACTCTTGTTCATGATGACATTTCGGTTCATTCGTACTAGGTGAGAATAAAATTTCATTTTATTGATACGCTTGTCATTCGTACTGGCAAAGTTTTCAATCGTAGGATTTCACTGCTGTGTTATCTGCTGGTTGGGAAGTAACGCATTGGTCAAGGGTCTAGTATGGTTGAATAATTGAAAACGCTAGGTGGCGCAGGTGACGGACGCGTTTGATTGATACATACATATCAACTTTCGAACTGTGGTTAGAGATGATATTATACAATGTAACGTTACAGTGTAGGTCAAAGCTTCGAGGCTCAAATTTATTGTCATTTCTCACCGAACTTGCCGGCCAGCCTCAACGTGTGAAAACTGCAACCAAAACTGTAATATAATTTGGATGCCATGATGAGCTTGTATGTCAATCGGACTATGTCACGGCACGAAAAAAGGTATTTAAGCGTGCTGAAACCATGCGTAATGTTGACGTATTTTCCTTCTTTACAGACCTTATACGAATACGTAAATATTGCCTTTAAGTGGTCTTTCCGTAGGTCCGTGTTAGTCCTTATTTTCCGGTTTTCCAGTTGTCTTTCAGCAGCTTAAAGATGTCGTAAATGATTATTAAAACCCCCTTAAAACTTGTTTAAAGTTCACGTTTATTTGATCTAAAGCCTCTTTACGTCTTATATACGTGTGCATTAAGAGGATTATAACGTGTGTTTAGGTGCCTTTTCAGCAGCTTAAAGTTGCCATAAATACTTATTAAAACGCCCTTAAGACATGTTTAAACTTCACGTATATTTGATCCAAAGCCTCTTTACGTCTTATATACGTGTGCATTAAGTGGATTTTAACGTATGTTTATGTGCATTTTCAGCAGCTTAAAGTTGCCATAAATACTTATTAAAACGCCCTTAAAACATGTTTAAACTTCACGTTTATTTGATCTAAAGCCTCTTTACGTCTTGTATACGTGTGCATTAAGAGGATTATAACGTGTGTTTATGTGCCTTTTCAGCAGCTTAAAGTTGCCATAAATACTTATTAAAACGCCCTTAAGACATGTTTAAACTTCACGTTTATCTGATCTAAAGCCTCTTTACGTCTTATATACGTGTGCATTAAGTGGATTATAACGTGTGTTTATGTGCCTTTTCAGCAGCTTAAAGTTGCCATAATCACTTATTAAAACGCCCTTAAGACATCTTTAAACTTCACGTTCGTCTGATCTTAAGCCTTTTTACATCTCATATTCGTGTGCATTAAGTGGATTATAACGTGTGTTTATGTGCCTTTTCAGCAGCTTAAATTCGCCATAAATACTTATAAAAACGCCCTTAAGACATGTTTAAACTTCACGTTTATTTGATCTAAAGCCTCTTTACGTCTTATATACGTGTGCAGTAAGAGTCTATATTTTTCGTTTTAGCAGCTAAAAGTTGTCATATATACGCACTAAAACACCCTTAAGACATGTTTAAAGTTCCCTCTGTACGTCTCATATACGTATGCATTAGGTTGATTATAAGGTGTGGATAAGTGCAATTTTTGGCAGAATAATCATAAGCACATTTCAAAGCAAGAAAATGCAATGGATGACACTTTGACATTTTATTGAATCACGAGAAAATATTACATGGAAAAGTAAAAAAAAACTACAGCCTACTAGGTATTTGTGGCCTATTATTCTGATGTAGTCGGCAGTTAAAGCAATCACAACGGTTGTGCAATTCCGTGCAGCATCCAAGTCCACAGTAACATTTCCAGTGTCGGACGAAGCGTCTCGGCGTAAGTTAAGAAGAGCACACAGTTCTATCTGGCCACCACAGGAATAAGAATCCGGTAAGATAGAGAGTAGTGGCCGATATGACTCGTGTTGTTGGATGGTCTTGGGCTCTTGAATTATTTGGACGCGAAACATGTTCAGCTTGCAGTCTCGGCTTCTATTAATCCGAATGGTACAATGGTCGTGATTTCCCATTCTGTGTCGATTTCCAACAACATCAACTTGTACAGAATGATAGCCACCTCCTCTCTTTGCTTCAAATTCCGTCAACGGGGGTCCTAGGCGGTAACGGCCACAACTTGCGGATTAGAACAGGTCCAAACGTTCTTCAATACTTCTCTTCAAATGAACGCCTGGAAAATAACCGCTCCGTGCCGGTAAATTTGAACCCCCACTCTTTTCTGCCATTGGATACATCCTATCACATGACACAGCCGCTGTGTATATATAGTATGCCGGCCACAGACGGAGGCGCGCCCCATGGCGCATACGCGTACGAATTAACGCTGAATAAATTTACATCTAGCCTGCCCACGCATATCACAATAATCAAAACAAACACGAGCAACACGGGAAGACACTGCCTGTGTCCCCAAACTGTTCTTTCTTGACGCTTGCTTGCAGATAAAGAAGTAAACATCATTCGTACATTTACTTGTAGAAATGCTCGCCGTTTAATAGTAAGAAAAACATAGAGAAAACACCACTCACTACACAAAACGCTATGTCTACTACATCCGTATTCTTCAAGCAGAGGTTGAGTCGCGGAGATATCAATAGTGTAGTAGTAGGGATTTCTACCGGCGCTTAGCTCTCGGCTCAACTTGCCACAAAAAACCAGGCGGCCTGAGTTAGACCCTGGAAGTTCAGAACATATATGCGGTATATTAATTAAAAAGTGAAGGGTCTCCTCCTTTTCGCATAAACTGCACTTCAAACATGCCGTATGTTCAGCAGAAAAAGGCAACATTTCATAAAACCTTTGTCTTTGAGACTGTATAAGCCAATAAATAAAACGGGGGTGGTGCCCCCCGTTCGCTTAAACTACGCGGATTCAAAGATTAAACATGTCGTATGTTCAACAGAAATACGTAACATTTCATATACGTCTTGGCAACATATAAGCTAAATGGGGGAGGTCTCCCCGTGTTCGCTTAAAAGTGCGCGGATTCAAAGATTAAACATGTCGTACGTTCAACAGAAATACGCAACATTTCATATACGTTTTGGCAACATATAAGCTAAACGGGGGTGGTCTCCCCTAGTTCTCTTAAACTGCGCGGATTCAAAGATTAAACATGTCGTATGTTCAATAGAAATACGCAAAATTTCATATACGTTTGGGCAACATATAAGCTAAACGGAGGAGGTATCCCCTAGTTCGCTTAAAAGTGCGCGGATTCAATTGAAAGATTAAACATGTCGTATGTTTGACAGAAATACGCAACATTCCAGATACGTCTTGGCAACATATAAGCTAAACGGTGGGGGTCTCCCCTAGTTCGCTGAAAGTCTTAAACTGCGAAGATTCAAAGATTAAACATGTCGTATGTTCAACAGAAATACGCAACATTTCATATACGTTTTGGCAACATATAAGCTAAACGGGGGAGGTCTCCCCTAGTTCGCTTAAACTGCGCGGATTCAAAGATTAAACATGTCGTATGTTCAACAGAAATACGCAACATTTCATGTACGTTTTGGCAACATATAAGCTAAACGGGGGAGTCCTCCCCTAGTTCGCTTAAACTGCGCGGATTTAAAGATTAAACATGTCGTATGTTCGACAGAAATACGCAACATTTCATATACGTCTTGGCAACATATAAGCTAAACGGTGGAGGTCTCCCCTAGTTCGCTTAAAAGTGGGCGGATTCAATTGAAAGATTAAACATGTCGTATGTTTGACAGAAATACGCAACATTTCATATACGTCTTGGCAACATATAAGCTAAACGGTGAAGGTCTCCCCTAGTTCGCTTAAAAGTGGGCGGATTCAATTGAAAGATTAAACATGTCGTATGTTTGACAGAAATATGCAACATTTCATATACGTCTTGGCAACATATAAGCTAAACGGTGGAGGTCTCCCCTAGTTCGCTGAAAGTCTTTAACTGCGTGTATTCAAAGATTAAACATGTCGTATGTTCAACAGAAATACGCAACATTTCATATACGTTTTGGCAACATATAAGCTAAATGGGGGAGGTCTCCCCTAGTTCGCTTAAACTGCGCGGATTTAAAGATTAAACATGTCGTATGTTCAACAGAAATACGCAACATTTTATATACGTTTTGGCAACATATAAGCTAAACGGGGGAGGTCTCCCCTAGTTCGCTTAAACTGCGCGGATTTAAAGATTAAACATGTCGTATGTTCGACAGAAATACGCAAAATTTCAAATACGTTCTGGCAACATATAAGCTAAACGGGGGAGGTCTCACCTTGTTCGCTTAAACTGCGTGGATTCAAAGATTAAACATATCGTGTGTTTTACAGAAATACGCAACATTTTATATACGTCTTGGCAGCATATAAGCTAACGGGGGGGAGGTCTTCCTTGCGTACACGACGGTTCGAAATGAATTATACATGGCGTATATTCAACAGAAAAACGCAACATTTCATATAACGTAAGGGAGCGCATATTAGCCAAACATAAGAGGTCTTCCCTGTTCGAATTAAACCTTGCGAGTATTGTATTTGACTTTGCTGAGGTATTAACATAACATTTTGTACCGGAAAACGCCTTTGTCAGTTTTGACTGTAAATCTTGCCACTGTTTTAAAACAGATGACGCAATGCTTTATCAAACACCAGACAAAGGCTTATCATATTTGACATAGCCGAGGTAAGTTTGGTAAACATGTATTTTGTAACAGATCTAGAGAAACGGTATTTGTGAGTTTTGACAGAAAATATAACCACAGTGGTAAAACAGTAATACGGATTATTTTTTATAACTTTTTAAGACATATAAGTTGTCTTTTCGGCATACTAAAATAGATGTAAAATCCACGTAAAGAAACACTACAGATTAAGTTACATTTACAAACGCTGAAATCTTACGCAAAGGCCAGATGTATGTTTCCGATGCCTTTAATAGATTTTAAAATCTTCTGAAATATTTCACCGCCTTTAAGGGCTATATACGTATCTCTGAAACTTTGCTTAAATAGTTGTTTTCGTGCTGTGTGTGTTTATGACAAGAGTCAGAAATAAGTCCCAATACAATTAATTACCTTACAGACACTGGATAAATGTTAGTGTAATGTTTGTGAAGGTTTCGCCACAGACAAACATAAACACAAACACACACACACACACACACACACACGCACACACACACACACACACACACATATACACAATTGCTACCGAAACATAACCTTCTAGCAATGGTTATAAAGTAACGTTACATTTACCCCCTTGTATTTGAGCACAAAAGCATATACATATATGCTTTTGAGTACTTGGTTCAAATTACGAATAGATATGTCAGCGTGTACAACGGGTTGTTAGTATTATCAAAGCCTCGTGAGATGGGTGGATTTAAATAGAAAACGTTAATTGACCTAGAGTAGCGATGCACAAAAAGAAGAAACACGACCCTGGGATTCTTTTGCTCAAATCAATCCGTTATGCACTTTATACTCATTGGTATTTATTTTTTGGTGTTCACCTGCAGCTACGCATGCGTAATCCATATATGGCACTAAAAGTATCATGTAAGGACCAATCATAGAACCACACGTCATAATCCGTTTCTCGTGACTTTGATGACATCATTCCTGTTCCAGCAAGCAATCTTGCCAGGCACAAAATCAGCCCTTTTGTACGTATTTTATTCTTTATTTCAATTTTTATCATTAGATGTCGCCAGTATGTAAAGTATTCAAGACAGATTTACTGCTACTGTTCTGATGTTAAAATTAATATTCAAAACCTTACCTTGTTCCAAAAGACTATACGTTACCAGTCTTCGGTTTTAGAAAGCATCCATGTCACAGAAAATATACAGACTTGTGTATTCAACCGCTTTAATTTGCTTGTCTCTACTAGTCTATCTACGCTGTTATCAATATAGAGAGTCTGCTTGCTAGGGGAGCTTGGCTACTACAGAAGTTCACTGACCGGTTGTGAAATGTTTAACTACCCAAGCAATGAATCTTCTGATGAATTTTCCAATCTTTTTCGAAATTTTCAACCCATTTCCCTAGAAAGGCCTTAGCTAATAGAAGCTATGCTATTGCCTTGTACTTTGGTATTTTGATAAGGTTTTGTCCACATAACTAAATAAAATATTCGACTGTTTTCCCACGAAGGTCCAAAGGTCTTACGATGAAAAAAGAAACAGAAGTTTTATAAACAGTTTGTCTGGGGACTCCGTGGGAAAATAAGTAGGTTTTATTTTATCGTCAAATGACTGTAACAATATGCTTGAATAGCGATAAACACTACGAAATTTTGGCTTTAACAGAATCGCCGAGCTCACAATGGGAAAATGTACACATAAAAGATGTACTAAAGTCCAGAATTGTAAGTCATTTTCCAATAGATTATGTATCAATGGATTCAAGTTCCTTATTGTGGTGACGTCACTGAAACTGGTTTTGTAGCCTATCTTTTGTCAGGCATAATGTCAGGCACATTGTGTTTAGCCATAGGCAGAGAGTACTTAATTTTATGTTGAAGTAAAATAGGAAAATTTAGTAGAATGATAAATGACTTGAAATGCACGTGGGACTAATGGGTACATAATTTTATTATCTGAAGTAGAGCATTTTTTTTTTACTTCTGGAAATTAATATCACTCTTCTGGATTTTAGGACTCACCCTTGGTTTTCCATTGGAATATGTGATATGTGAAATATGTAGTTGTGGCAAAAATGATGCATGTTTTCCGCATGTTTTTTGTGCCGAGTTACTCGCACACGATAATATACCATTATGCTCCCAAGGCGAGTCGAGTGCAGGTAAAAAAAACACCAATCCAGGTTTTGCTGTCACCACTTACCGGTCCCTTGGCCGGGGGGGAGGGGGGTGGCTGGTCGGGGGGGTCGTTTTGCGATTACAAACTGTAATTAGTCACATTTGCTGTACAGCTATCATTTCATTCATATTTGCTGTTATGCTGTTATACCGTTGTTCTTAGTTCTGATTGGTTTCTGACAGAAGAAGAAGAAAGAAGAGGATCGCGCCAGCAAAAACAATACGATCCCTTCGGGCGAAACATAATAACCACGAGGCGTCATAATATTTTTGTGTGTTTCTTTTAAGATAATGAAGAGTCTGTTCCGCACTTGTCTACTTTTGGTGGTCCTCGGCTTGGGAAATGCTACAAAGTCCGCGTCTTCAGACCCAAGGCAGCTGACGACAAAACTAGTGAGGGCTGCCCTGCAGTCGGGCCTGGATGTTCTGTCCAACTTCACGGACGGAAACTTGGATGATACGGAACTTCCTCCCATGTCCAGGAGAAATATCAGTGAACATTGTCGCAATGATATATCTAAGTACTGGCAAGACCTTCGTAATGGAAAGACATACGCTCTAATCAGTAAGTGAAGTATCTATGTGTCTGCGATTTCTTAGCAAGACCTTCAACATTTATTACCTCCATGAAAATTGGTGATTGTGTTTGTTTGTTTGAGTGAGTGCGTGCATGCATGTTTCCAAATATCTGTGATCAGCATAACTATAGAACCTTGAGATGGAATTTAATGGCATTTGGTATGTTGATAGAGGTTAAGAAGTTTTAAGTCAAGGTCGACTTTGACAATGCAATGTCCCATTTTCGCTGGATAAGGTATGCTATTGATATTTTGGTGGCAGATAGCCCTTTGATGCCAGGAAGTAGTGTTGTAGGTTGGGGTCCCTAGTAGTTTGCTAAGGAGCTGCTTGGCTTTTAAGCTAAGGTATGTGAGTGCGTATATGAAATAAGTAAAAGATTGACGAATTTCCATGACATTTGTCATAGGGGAATTTAAAAAGATATTTATACAATAACATACGGATTAAGCACATCATGACGTAATTTGCATTATTGATGATGAAAATCTGTTTTTGAGATATCACTTTACAATTTGTACACGTTAGAAACATCATTCATGGTGGATGACATGTTACAGGGCACTACGTGGTGTGAAATTTGCATAATAATGTGAACGTGCCATAATTCCACAGTGGTAAATGGTTACCTTCCTGTTGTTAAAGTTGTTGCAGGTGATAAAGCATTTCCTTTTCTTCGCTGCCTTCAGTGCTGGATGCCTTTGGCAAACCCCCAAGTGGTATTCTGAGCGGGAACTACAACTGGCTCGGAAGATACTCAGAGTGCAACAAAGTAATCGGAGAACAACACGATATCACCTTCAATGGGAAGTACTACGTCGCTACCCTGACATCCGCCCAAGTGAGTTACTGAAATTATAGTATTCCTCTTGCTTTAGAAAGGTACACTGCATAAAACGTTTTTCTTGTTAATCTTGTTTTGCGTTCTCACAGAAAATCTGTCCATGTGGTGAGTAAAAGAAGAAAAATCACGTTTGGCATTGTAAAAGAAGTCTCATAGCCGTTTGAGTCCATTGGCGCAGTGCATTTCATGGTATTAGACGCTGCGCCCAAACTATCTCCTTTCTTTGCCTTTTCATTCCCTAACCGAAGTCAGGTACCCGCTCTACACCTTGATGGAGTGGGGAAAGTCATGTTAAGGTGTTTCCCTGATAGTATGGACACAATGTTATCGAGCCAGGAATGAAGCCTGTACCCGCTCGACCCGAGTCCTATTTCCTTGAGACTCGCGCATATGAGCCCGCAGTATTATGCTTCTTTCCTCCAAACTTTGTTTCTACCAGTATTTCAGTTGAACATTTCCTTTTCTTTTACTTTAAAAGTATCTCTCTGTGTGTGCGTTGCCTCCACAGACGACTCCGGGTATCACACTGAAGTTCGGCGTGTGTGTTCCAAGCTCGTGTAGTAAAGATGACGTCATTCAACAGCTCGAGGGAAGTTAGTAATATGAACCATCTGACATACTCTGTAGCATGTCCTGCCAGAAAAATGTTACTGCTAGACTTTAACACCTTGTACTATCAAAGAAACATAAACTAAGTCTCCAAGCAGATCTTGCGTGGCAGAAGACAGTTTCATAAGCTGGGGATGGAGTTTAGCTGGCAGAGGAGTTTCCGTGGCCAATTTACTCCTGTGCCGGCTAAACTCCTTCCCCAGCTTATAATACTGTCTTATGCCACGCAAGATATGTTTGGAGATTAACATGAACTATCAGTCCAATAAAAAAAAAGTAGCTGCTAATCTCTAAGCAGATATTGGGTGTCCAATCTACTGCTGTCAGCTAAACTCTTTCCCCAGCTTATGATACTGTCTTATGCCTTGAGATTACCGATTTGCCAGTTGAAAAGTTTAGTCAAAGCGTGTCCTTCCAAATTTAAATGGTTTATATAGTGGCGCCCATCTCCACTTTCTAGCCCTTTGGCCACGCAGCTCTGCAAGAAAATGCAATAGCGGCGAGCCCTGCGCTGTGTATTTAACGTGTTTGCCTTTACCTATAAGTTATCAATACTAAACAGATAGGCAGAGTGAACTGTCATTAATCAATTAATGAATGTACAATAAAGGCAATTAATGATAAATCGTCGTTATCAATGAACATTAATATCAAAACCACACCTTAACAATTCCAATATACCTCTCCGGTAGGTACAGCTTTGGAAGGTTTTGTGAGGCAAGGAGCTGTACAAGTGACGGCGCGATCCGTGACTACCCGGCCCGTCAATGCTGGAACAATGGCTTCGATGTAAAAACCTTAATCTATATCGTTCCTTACCTCTTCTGCGCTTCACATCTTATATTTATATCAAGAATAGTATCACACTGTTTGTTTGTTTGTTTGTATTGTATACCCGTAAACCGCTTCATGGCATAACACATCAGAGTGCCAAATGCAGATTGACTACTACTCTGTCCATAAGTGTGGTGGGTTCTTTTCCGTACTCGACATGTGGCTGTATGTTCCCAAACATGGGACCTCTGTCTAACTATTCTCCGAGCAGATGTTTCGGCCTAGTGGATAAAAGCGGCAGGAAAATCTTTTCAGCTTCCGTTAGAATTCATGTTCGTTGCTAATGACTGTGAATTGTTTCCCATACATGGATTACTGTGGTACAATATACAATCTGTTGCCTTATGTTTGTAGCTCCTAAATAGAGACATCTGTGTACCTTTACTGTAAGGTAAAATGTAAAGCTTAAGAAAAAGTTAGCATTTTTTTTTTTTGGATGTCTAGATATGGAGGCCTTTTTAAGTATTTTCCCGTTGCTAAAACTCATAATGACTGAGAGACGTATTTCTTTTTGGAGATCTAACGCGAGTGAAATCGTTCTGTCCATTATTTTTCGCAGCTCTATCTGCGCAACACTTGGTACTCTTTTGGTGCTTGGCACAGTGTATGACTTCATGATCGACCGACCCAGGAAAACCACCATCAGTAGCAAAAAGGTGCTGATCTGATATTCTATACGACAGCGTTATATCATTTTGTAGTCTACTGGTTTTGAAGTGAGAATGATGAACAATTCCACTTATTGATTCTTTCAAAATGTTGACAACAGGCATCGCTTATTATTGTGCTTACAAATCGACCTTGTTTATAGTGATTCTTATGATTTTGTTTTCTGATTTCTTTTATGGAATCATCAGCTGTTAAGAGTATTGCATTTAGGATCATTTAAATGTTGTCGATTAGTCTTTTGAGGTTGTATTTTCTTTTTACTATTTTTCTCTCTATTTTATTCCTTATCCTTACTAAATTGTATTAAAAATAGGGCTTTGAAGAAAAGGATAATGGTGAGAACATCGGGAATTCAGCTATGTCATCTAACAAGCGACAAGGTAAGACATTCATTCAATTTTGCCACAGTAAAAATTGAACGTTTTGGTACCTCTAATATACTAACTGAAAAACTACAGCGTAACGGTCGTAACGGCTAACGTTTCCCCGATATTTAAAAAGACAAAACGTTTTGAATTGATATGTTTATATGATAACATGGTCCTTTATTCCCAACAAAGACACGATCACAGCCAAAGTTTTGTTTACCGTCTGTAACCTTCCTCACAACAATACTCGCTTTCTTTCCGCTAGGTGTCGCTGCTAACACTGCGATCCTAAACGTTATTGTCATATTACCAATTCTGGGATTCACCAGCATTAATAAACAATACGGAAGCCATGTGTACAACGAATAATATTGTCCAGCGACAATGGGATGCTTAACGATAGGAAATATGTCTATAATTGTTAAGACTGTGCCTTGTTCCAACAGAAAGACAATAACCATGACTTTTCAGTCGATCACCACGACCTTTATCTTATGTCTGATTTCGCTACGCTCACCTTTGAAAATCAGTAGTGCGTTGACGTCAGGAACAAATCAAAGTGGTGGTTGCTGAGCTCTGATGTTAATGCCAATCAGTAAATCTCCCAACTTTTGATTCACTCCTTGCGCCATCACACTTCCGACTTCCGGATGGTCAGCGTAGGGAATCAGCCATCTGATGAAGGTCTACGAGATTGACAAAAAGTTTGTGATTGTTTGGAACAAAGTTCAAACTTACCAACATTGGACTGTACTAGCATAGATGAATCTTCCTTTCAAAACGGGTCTAATCTTGTTGTATCTATCGGCTCGAAGGAGTAGCTGCACGCCTGTTGCTGCCTTTCTCCTTGCGGAAAAACGTAGCAAAGCTCCTCAGCACCGAACAGCCGCTCGACAGTATCCCATGTCTGCATGGTATCCGCGTTATCAGTATGAGCCTCATCATCTTCGGGCACACCTACATTATAGTGATCTTTGGACCAACCGCGGGTGAGTTTTCATACTTCCCTTCATACATTGGCAGACATATTATGCTATAGATTATACGTATGTTAAGGATTATAATTATGATAAAATTATTGTATACATTTCCCCTGATCATTATTAGTTGGATAAGTCTACAGCGTTTACCAAAGACCTAGTGAAAAGAGGGTCGCAATTTTTTTTTCATATCTAAATGAACTTTGGCAAAAGAATAATGATATTAATACGTCGATGAAGGTTAGACATCCAGATAAGCCCAAAGCAGTTACTGAATCAACTGTGTATGATTTTGGAATTGGTCGGACGTTTCAAGTAGCATCCTCTACCCTTTGTGAGGAAAATCAATATTTTCTTATCAAAAACCTGCTCTTTATCATGTCTTTCGTCACGGACGAAATGTGTTCAGTTAATTTCAGTTGATGATTGCTGGTATAAGATACGTCAGACCGTTTGCAAAATCATTTTTGGCTAGGGCCGTCCCTCGGATAGGACGTTAAATGGAGGTCCCGTGTATGGGGAGAGTCACACCCCATTCACGTTAAAGAACCCCCACACGTGCGATGGTGCGGTGTGAGATGGATCAAACCCTTCTGTCTGGAGTTGGTGATTCACTTCAAATCACCCGGTTGGAGGCCTGGCGAACCTCCATACCGTATCAGCCAGCGAAAGGGTATATCACCCCGTAAGGGGCGGTGTAACCCCGCCGCGTGTAGACATGTGCGAACATGTGCACATGTGTGTATGGCGGCTTTGAAAAGGTGTTATTAACACCTGTTTCGCCATACCCTCCAAATGGAGAATCCTAATAAATAAATCATTCCTAAAAGAGAGAAAGATAGAAAAGAGAAAGGGGTGGTAAGACGGTTTGCTTGCCTTCAAATGATACTGAAATGTTTATGAAATGGTTTGCCGGCAACATTTTTTTCTTTTCACTAGATAACCAACTGAATTTTAAGGATTTTATCGAATCCATAACCGTTCGAGCCATCACCGGAGCTTTTTTAGTGATACCAGTGGACACTTTCTTCTTCCTGAGGTATGGGCAGGACTGTCTTTTATAACGCTGAGATCTAGCATTACTGATCACTAACTATCTTTTATATAAATGAATTTCTATACGTATGCCATCCCATATGGATTAAGAAGATTTGTATTAAATATAATCTCATTTCCTGGCATGAAAACCTGTTTGACGTCAACTTTCTCTAATTTGTAATAATAAATGTTAAAGAGCTTGTAATTGATTTTTGTTTTTGCTAGATTTGTTTTCTAACCAAATCTGAATCTGGTTTTGATATATTTTGCCATGTATCTCTGTTTCATGTGCCATTTAATGTGTTTCACAACATCATTTCCGTTCTACATCTTTAAAACATTAACATGAACTTAAAGGGTATGTAGAAAATATATTGTCGCATCCTTTTTGTTAACCTTTATTGTATCATTATAGTGATCAATATAGTGATTCTATATAATCATTTTTACAGTGGGCTGCTTATGGCGTACCTCCTTCTGCAGCAAATGAACAAGACGTCCGTTAATTACCTGATGTTATATGTCTACCGTTACTTTAGGTGCGTTTTCCGTAGTTTCTTGACAAATGGGGGTTTTTGGCTTTTATTTATGTGTGCGTATGTATGAGTGGATGTTTGTGTGTGTGTGTGTGTGTGTGTGTGTGTGTGTGTGTGTGTGTGTGTGTGTGTGTGTGTGTGTGTGTGTGTGTGTGTGTGCGTGCGTGCGCACGTGTGTTTGTGTGCGTGTATGAGATGTTTTGCTAGTGTTTTCTATTTTATTCCCCATCCTCTCCTTCGGTCGTGGTGCTTCTTTCATGACTGCTAGGAGGAGCTAGTACACAAGAGAGAATGCAGGCAAATGTCTGCTTCTTCCTAGTCTTCAATACCCTGCTCTTGCAGCACACCCAGACAGCTTCTTAAATAACAGTTTTCACTCCTGATAGAAATGTGTTTTATTTAAAACTATGGTATGGATTTAACTAAATTATTTTTTTTTCTTTTATTTTGGCGACGCCGCACGGGCGAATCCTAATGGTATAAAATTGTGTGCGAGATATTGATGACAAAAAGCTTAGTCACTCGGAGGGAATCATCCCGCATTTTCTGGAAAATATTGACTTTCTTGTTCTATCTGGACCTTATCTAGCCTTCCCTCCACAGATTGACACCTGTAGTATTGTTTGTAATGATGATAACCGCATGGATGGTTCCTCAACTCTTCACGGGCCCGGTGTTCCCAGAGGACTACCAGGCATATGTGGGATGTTCAGCCACAAATTGGTGGAAAAACCTGCTGTATATCAACAACGTTGTTTACGCTGACGACCAGGTTTATTTTTGTTTATTTGTTTGTTAGCTGGTTTGTTTATTAAGTATGACGGGTGAATAACTCGTCAAGCCGTATCAGATCTGATTTCTGTTACCAAGCTAAAACCTGCAGGTATGAGACGTCTCGAACAGGGATTTGTAACTACTCTTCTTGACTAGTGTGGTGTTTTTTTTGTGTGTGTGTGCCGGTGTTGTGATTCTTTTTCTTCAAATATGGGACCCCTGGCGTCCCAAAATTATTCCCAAAAGGACGCTAGAAGCTAACAGTAAATCTTTGCAAAATTTGTAATAATAAAAATAACTTGTAGTTTATTTGTATTGATTGAATTATTTCTGTACCAACGTTCTGTTATGATAAAAAAAAAACATTTGACTGTCAAAGTCCATTTTTTGCGAATGTATGAGAAATTTACCTCTCTGGCATCGCGTTATGCAGATAGAACATTAGATCAGTAGATAAGAAGTTGCAGAAATTTTATGACGCTCCCGGCTTTCTTGACGAATAGTTTGAAAGCCCAGGTGCAGGTGACTTCTTTTTAACAAATATTTCACGAAAAATGGCTATAGAAGTAAATAGCGTATTTACCCACCTTGTATGCTCTCTTCCTATTTATTCTCAGTTTGAAGAATATATTTGGAGAACATATGCTAGTTTTAATATAAAACACTCTTTATTTTTCACACTTCAAATATTGTTCTCATTATCAGTGCATTCCGAGGACATGGTACATCGCAAACGACATGCAATTCTTCATCATCGGAGTACCCATCGTCTACGTCTTGTACAGGTTGTTATGAACATGTTTATGTACATGAAGACGGTCTAATTTTTTGTTGGGGCGGTGGATTAACAGCATTACACAATACGATATTGACTTAGTGCATTGACTTGTAACCCATAACAGAAAATAGAAAGTTGCAGCACTCCAATATGGCGAAAAAAAAACACCGATCGCGCGCTACGATCTAAAATATGACAGATTTCTCAATACATCTAACAATAGTCCACCTTTATCCGGGGTAACCTATATTCGTTGTTTTAAAAAGCAGGGTAATACGTGCTATAATGCTGACGAAATGTGAGTTGTAACTGACGGCAGCACTGTATATTTTGAAAATATCACGATTTGAAACCACCATCCGTCGACTGGATATCACTAAATGCGCTGTTCTGTAAAGCAGCGGATATAGGTTACCCAGCAGATAAAGGTGAACTAGCGTTAACGGCCAAAGCGTTTTCCATGCTTTTGTATTTACCTCCATGAAATGTCATGGAGGTTATATTTTATCCTGTGTTTGTCTGTGCATCTGTGTGTAAACAAGATAACTCAAGAATGGAAGGGGGAATTGGTTTCATACTTAGTGTGTTGGCAGTGTTTGATGAAAGCTAGAAACGGTTAGATTTTGGCTCCCCTAGCGGCTTTCCTTGATACTGCAGCGCAACTTCCGGGTTTGCTATCTCGGTGTTCTAAACATGCTATGGTCACGATTTTTGAGTATTAGATAGCTCTTGTGCTCAGGAAAAAAGACATAAGTCTGGGACCCCTAGCGTCTAGTTTTGGGATAACAGGGGCATTTTTGTCAAAAAACCTCTGACGAGGATAACTCAAGAAGGGAACAACGGATTTGCATGATTTTTGGTATGTAGGTAACTTAGACAATGTTGTACAAGATAAGATACTTATTATGCAAATTAGGAACACATTTGCATAATTAATGAGAATATTCTATCATAACAGTTTTTTCGATGTATCTCTTGTCCCGGACGCGATATGGTCGAGGCATTTGGGTGGTAGATAGCTTTTAGTGGGGCAAGTTTCAGTCCCCTAACATTTAATTGTGGAATTGCAGGGGCGTTTTTGTCAAGGCACTCAAAAGAGGATAAATGCAGAAAAGAAGGACGGATTGCCTGCATTTTAGGTATGCGGGTAGCTTGGGCAAAGATGCTTATAATGATATGCATTTTATGCAAATGAGGACTTAATTTGCATAATCAATGAGGAAATTGTATATTCCTTTGCAATAACTGGACTTCGATAAATGTAACATTTGTTAATTGTAACATATGCAGATATGAAATATGCAAATGAGGAACTTATTTGCATAATTTATTCAAAAATTGCAAAACAACTTAATGATTAATGATCTGAATTTGGGAATTTTACTTGTGACATGTGCACTGTACGTTATTCAATGATTAACAACACCATGCATAAATTATGTTAATGTTAAATCTTTTGTATGAAATTAACAAAAGCTCTAAATATTGATGGAGGTCTGAGGTCGCCGAACTCTAGTTTTATTTTTATTTTCTATTATACGTTTTATTTTAAAATATTCTTATTATAAAGTCAATGGCTACACAAATGTATGTTAGGTTTACTCAATGTTTAGTGTACGTGGAATGTTGGCCCACCTTAACTGAAGCCTAAATGATTTCCTCTATACCCAAAGGCGCTGGTACGTAGGCATTACCCTGAAGGTCCTGCTGCTCATTGCAAACTACACTGCTGTAGCTGTTGTGGCGGCAAAATATAACATTAAAGCTGGGTCTACGTAAGTCTTAGTTATCTTTTTCCTGATTGGGAAATATAGTTTTTGCTGGAGTTGTCTTCTTAGTATTATCGTTTCTTCCTCTTCTTCTTTTTGACAAAATGCTACACGAAAAACATTCTGCATTTCGCAAAAATGTTCCTTTTTAGTTTTACTGGCTCCTTTTGTAGCATACTAGCATAAAATACAGTGTTGATCACGGGGTTAGGATTCCCGACTGCAAGCGTGTCCAAAGGTAAATCGAACGGTCCAGGGTTTGAATCTTTATCCGATTTGAGGTAAAATTTAGTACCGATGCTAGAACTCGTGTGAAAAAGAACGTCCAACGCCACTGAAATTTCTCACTTTAGATAATTGTACATAGTTGAATACTTGTTTTCATACTGTGCGTTTTAATTTGTTTTGCACACACAGACCTGATCTAACCAGCAGCTGCTTCACAGAATACTACATCAAGCCGTACTGTCGGATCGCCCCCTACCTCATCGGCATGACTGTGGGTTGGCTCCTTAGAAACCCAATCCGGACTCCTGCTAGAAACAAGGTTTGTTTATTAACTTCTTTTTTTTACTACCAGGAAGTCTTGTCAGACATGTAAGTAATAAGGCACAATAGGTATCGAAACAACTATATATGACTTTGAAGTTGCTAGAGTAACTATTATATGGCGTAAAGTAAGTGAATAGACCGATGGCATTTGGGTACATGGTTCCGACTGTTCATGCGCATGGATTGTGGGTAACATGTCAAAGGTGAAGGCTCCTAATATGTGAACAGTTCTTGCCTAGCTAGACGTTCTATTATTGTATTTCAGAGGAATTCACCGCATTTAATTGCCCACGATTCATTTTGCTTCGCATGCGCAGTTGGAACCTTTAACCACTTCATTCATGCCGTTTCGGTCAATTGTTGTCACCTACAAGGACACAAGCTTTAAGGATTTAAGCCTCCATATTTGTTTTCAGAAGTCATCTCGCACCCTTGTTTCTTATGAATGGTGCGCCGTGGTTGTTGTGTGCGCCCTTGCTGTTGTGTACAGACTGTACGGCGTTTACGGTGGGGACGTTCTCTCACGTTCAGAAGAGGTTCTCTGTTTGGCAGCACAGCACACCGTCTGGGCGATGGTCATGGGTTGGATGGTTGTCGCCTGTCACCACGGATATGGAGGTACTAAATAGAAGAAACTTTACCCAACAACTAAAGATGAATTTTTTTAACAATATCATTGGGATATTTTGATCTCTTAGCTTCCGTTAAACACTGATATTCTATATTTTATTGTTGCGTGTGCGTCTATCTTTGTGCGTGTTTGGGCTTTCATATATTCATAGCCAGCGTAACTTGAGAACCTCCAGAGGGATCGTAATGTCATCTTGATACCGCAGCAGAACTTCCAGTTTGTTTAATCCTTCGTCCTGAACGCGGTATATGGTCTAGTTGTTATAATACAAGGAGACTAGTCGTGTCTTAGTCTGTGTCCCACGAAAATAACGCCCTGCAGTTCGAGGGAAAGCTGCTAGGGGGCCAAACCTAAACAGTTTCCCCTGTCCCATATCAAAAGCTATTTGTCACTAAACTATCAAGATTCTGGCACTTCCAGGACAAATGACACAAAACCAAAAGTTCTGCTGCAGTACCAAGATCAAGCACCAAGGGACAAAAACTCAACCTCTAGTTTCGTATTCCTGATCAAATATCAGGCTCACAATAGGTTTGGTACAGTGTTCACCAATCACCAATGGGAACACTTGTTGTCCACAGGGGTGCTAAACTCCATCTTGTCCTGGAAGTTTTGGATACCGTTGAGTCGTTTGACGTACTGTGTCTACATGATACACCCCACACTGATAGACGTGGTCCATCTCACCGCAGAGACTCCTGTACACATCTCTACATTGAACATGGTATGCATTGATGACTGTATCACTTTATTGCAGAAGAAATTGCGTTTCCTTCGTAAAATGTTAAATTTTGATATTTTTTCTTCTTCGTAAGGAAATCTGAGACTAGAGGGTATTTATGTAATCAAAGATAAATTGGATATATTTTGAAAGTATGAACCGCTTATTTGACAGTGAATTCGGTAATTCTTGATATACTTATTTGTCACAATACTATTGTTATTGTACAAAGCTGTAATGTTTCCTTGCTTGACTTCCCGCTTACATGTTATCGTTCTACATTTAACCCTATTCAGACCGGGGGGGGGGGCTTTTGAGGCCCGCGCTAACTTCGATGTCCTATAACGCCAGAACGGCTTACGCTAGAGCCACCAAATTTGGTGAGTTTTCCCAAAATATTGTTGGGAACAATTTAACGAAGTTTGACAAATTTTTCATTTTTTCTTGTTGCCATGGCAACCGTTTGTTGACAGGCAGTTTTGCCAAAAATCACTATTTTTGGTTCTAACTATGTATTTTTCACATTTATTTGCTATATTACTGCGATTTTGTTACATAAATAAAATCTTATATTATTCAGCATATCTTTCATAATTATATATGCATAAATTATGCTAATTTGATGACGTCATCAGCCCAAAATCCAAGATGGCGGACCGAATGGCCAGATCAAGAATAAAAAGCAAATTTTCCCTTAAAATTTGTAACTATATGGTATTTTTTCATCAAAAAACATCTAAATGAATGAATTTAGTCTATTTCCATTGCCCTTTGTGATTATTTGTTGCAAAAAAAGTATTTTTAAAAATTCAAGGTGGTGGTTATAATATGGCGGAGCCCAACTCGTATCTTAGATGGGCATTACGCCATGTTATGACGTCATATTGACGTCATTGATGTTGCTATTGGCAACACAAGTCGTAATGAACATTATTATTCTGCACTTGTTGTTACATTTTTGCAGCATAACTTGAAGTTTTCTGAGAATACCCATTTTTCATGGGTTTGGCCAATGTAATCAAATTGATGACGTCATAATTACGTCATCTTACGTCAACGTAACGTCAAACGTCACATACTTGTTAGATGTTATGTCAAAATCATGTCCTGAAAATTTAGTGGCCCTACGGCACGTCGTTTTAGAGTTATAGGACTTAGAAGTGGAGGGCCTCAAAAGCCCCCCCCCCCCGGTCCAGGATGACCAAAAAAGCCCGGTCTGAATAGGGTTAATAGGTATTAGCAATTTTCATTTAAGTATCAGACAGAACATTACCTACTTTTTATTGTTCTCTAGAAGGTGTTGAATGGTTTCATAATGGTTTCATAAAGACAAACTCTAAGTGTCTAACACTAGCAGCCGAGGGGTTGAATCGTTGTTACACTTTACATACATATTGTTAGCCTTGGCATCCATGTACAAATCAGCATACAAAAGAACAAGATGTTATCATTAATTGGATTAATAAAAAAAAGTTTTAGATTCACAAAACTTCCATAAAAACTTGCATAGGAGGTTGCTGGTTACCATATTGTCACAATTGGTTATTTTTATGATACTGACCATATATTGTTATGCCTCTTTGAACGCTCCAGAAAATAACATATTTCTATAATCTTTATAACGTTCTAAATTTACAACTGGGATGGAATATTAAGAACTGCTTGATGTGTTTTTCTTTCAATTTTTATTGTCATTTTGCAACATATTTGAGAAAATGATTCTTGCGCCAGAATGCAGCCACATATAAATGTTAAATGAAAGATTTAGTGACATGATTTCATTTAAGTATCAGACAGAACTACACTACCAGCTACACTACCAGTAGCCTTGCACCGTCTCAACATGGCTTCCTGTCAAGAAGATCTACGGTTACTGCGTTGATACACATCCTCCAAACGTGGCACGAAGCGTTAAACAGTAACCCGAAGTTGGACGTTCATGCTGTGTTCGTTGATTTTTCCCGTGCATTTGATACCATCAGTCATAGTCAACTGCTCATGTGCCTTGCTGACATGGGTATCAGGCGGTCCTTATGGATGAGCATCAGCAGCTATCTGGAAGGACGTACACAGAAGGTAAAGTGGGGTCCCTGTGTATCTAAGTCCCACGACGTCCTCGCGGGTGTTCCACAGGGTGGTATTCTATCACCAACACTTTTCGTCATCTGTATAAATACCTTGGATGCAAGGTTGCCAAGGCCCATTGTTCCTGTCAAGTATGCGGACGATCTGACAACCTCTGAAATGCTAATGGCGTCACTTCCTGGTCAAACGCAGAAGGCACTTGACTCCATTGTTGAATGGGGGGAGGACTACTCTCTCAAGGTAAACGGGAAAAAGACAATGGACATGGTTATCAGCGCAAGGAAGGAGGTAAACATTCCTGTCCCTCCTCATCCGACAATATCCGGACATGTGATTCAGAGGACTACGTCTTTCAAACTACTTGGAGTACACATCACTGCCAACCTTACCTGGGATGAACACGTTCATTTCATGTTGACGAAGTCCCGTCCACGTGTGTATTACCTTGCAGCAGCAAAGAAGGCTGGTCTCCCTACTGATGTCTTGCTCCAGATTTACCTAACATTCCTACGCCCCTTACTGGAGTATGCCAGTCCGGTGTGGGGAGGACTGCCGAAACACCTGTCAGACAAGCTAGAAGCCATGCAGAGGCGCTGTCTTAGAATCATTGGTATCCCATCTGACTCTCTGCCCTCACTATCAGACAGACGGGACGCAGCGACGCTGAAGACTCTACAAGACATACTGCGGGACAGTAGCTCTCCGCTGAGGGAGTTCTTTACTTCACCTCAGGACAGTTCGTACAGTCTTCGTCGGGAAGCCCGATACAGGGCATCTAGAAGTAAAACGAAGCGACATGAGATGTCATTTGCACCCCGCTCTGTACGATTGCTGTACGAAAGTGCTAGATGATCGGTAAAGAATGTTGGTTCTGTCATGTATATTTTCTTAATCCGATTGCTGTCTAATTTTAAATGTTGTAAATGTATTAATGTTTTAAAGTTGATTCTGTGACTGATGACGTATTTCATGTGTATATACATGCCAAGTCATCCAGGAATAAAGCTGAATCTGAATCTGAATCTGATTTCTAAGTTCTCTTATTCTATTTTATCAGGTCTATTTCTTCGTGGGAAACTTGGTGCTGTCATACGACCTGGCCTTTCTGATGTACATAACTGTGGAGAGTCCGACAATGGAGCTACTGAAGATATTCTTCAACAAATGAGATAAAATACCCCTGTCACGTCTTAATAGCGTTAGGTCGCCTTTATCCGCGAGGTCACCTATATCCGTTGTTTACATTATTTAGGGATGTTAAGTCAGCAGACAGCGGTTTCTGATTGCAATATTTTTAATATATTGAAAATGATTTAAAACATTGAACCTCCGCCGACTTTGTGTACGTAAATACATGTACCATATGTTTTGGAAAGGACGTAGATATTAGGTTACCCCAGGGATACAGGTGAACTAGCATTAGACAGATGAAACAAGCGTCATGTGACAACAGTTATTCGCGTATAAGCAATGTTTATTACAAAGTCTTCCTCGATGGCTAATTGAATGAAACATGAATGTGAAATACAGATAGTGAAGTACCAGTTACAGTTTTGCAGCAATAACAGTAGAGCATGTTTGTCAGAAAGAATTAAAAGTTTATTGGGTTCGACTTTTTTTGAGACGGTGGAAAGAGAAACTTGATTAAGCTATAGTGATTGTGTACATTTATTTTGTAGATAGTAGCACCGACAGCTAGTAATTATGCAAGCTTACCTTACATTAACTTACATTCTAGTGGTATCTGAATATAGGACTGCAGTGTAAGTAGCGACACCTAGCTGCAGTAGAAAGTGAACCAGTCATATATTAGACCAGTCATATGTATCAATGCCTACATTATTGCAATACTATATTAAAGAATTATGTATTCCCTTATTTTTATGTTCACTAGGCTGTTAAGCTTTATCCTATACCTGTATTCTGTACTTTACTTTTTATAGCTTTTGCCATAAATTGTATCATGTACAATTGTCGTGCAATAAAGTTCTTCTCTATATGATCTATCTATCTCTTTCTTTCTCTCTCTATATATATATAGATGTCATTAGTTTCTTATGCCTTTTAATTTTGCACCACCAAAACTTTATATAGCATAGCGTAAAATGGTAAACATGCATTTCACGTGAACATACTAAAAGGGTTAATACGTCGAAAGTTCGGGGGCAGTCAGAAGGGGGGGAGGGGGTAGTCAGTTTGTCTTTCACGAAGCACAAAGGGTAATCAGCCTACGTTCTTGTCGTAATCGAAAGAGGGGGAGATTGTTAACATACAGTTTACGTGGTTCAATGTTGATTGGTCTGGGTGTTGGTACTTTAAATGAACAAAATTTTCTACGACTCCTCTTACTTGGTTTTGTGACCGTCACAGCAGCCGTGAAATCCTTGTATCGCCGAGTTGGTCTCCAGCTGCGAACTAGTGCGGTGCTTCTTTGGTTCATGATCGAAAACAACTGTTGGAAAAAGAAGTCCATAGTGCTACAGTAAAGGCGCGTTTTAACGTTTCGACTACTTTGACATCGGAACAATGCCGCCAAGATGATAGCTTTACAGCTCAAAGCGTTGTTACTTCTTGTGTGGTTTCCGTATAGCTTCGCGCGATACAGTGCTGCAGGTTTAAATCATTCGTGTTTGGTTTCCACCGGTCCAGTGATGTTATGTCGAAATCAAACCGACAGCTTAACATTTGCTTATTCTAGGCCTGAAATATTGGAGGAGTTGCATCTAAGCGGCAATCTACTTCGATCTTTTCCGAATTTTCCCTACATGCCGAAGTTATCTAAAGTGCTTCTCAGGCAAAATCTGCTCATGACGTTCCCGTGGCTTTCATTGAGAAATGTTTCCCACCTCCACGAAATGGTTCTCGACAGCAACAATCTAGCATCTATCGAGACAAGTGAGAATAGTGTTCCAACAAATCTACGTAGACTTTCGGTGAGTGAAAACAATATACGATTCATCACACCCTTTCCAAATCTGTCTTACCTGGAATATCTTGAGCTGTCCAACAATAAACTTAGAGTGTTTCCGTGGGCATCCTTCCCTAACCTACCACGTTTGGTAAAACTAGATCTGGCCTTTAATCGGTTAACACTGGTCGAGCCAGCAGGTATATTGGACACCATTACATATCTCCAGATACTGGATCTTCGAGCAAACAACATGACGCGATTCCCCGAGGCCTCTCTGCGTACAAAATACCCTATCCGACTTCTACTGGCACTAAACCCTGTACATTGTGATTGTAGCATATCTTGGCTGTTTGAAATTGATTGTGATAAGAACTCGATGTGTTGTCAAAATAGCTCTTACTGCAATGGAAATGAATGCAGCGTGTGTTCAGTAGGACCAGAAGAGAGGAAGGTATCAAATATCCTTTGTGAGACCATGTCCTTTGTTACAACCTTCGAATACAAATTTAAGAATGGACTGGAAGAACTCCTTAAGATATGTGAGCCCCCTCAGACCTCGACCATGTCCTTTGTTACAACCGTCCCGATCTCGACACAAGCTGCAGAAGAATTGACGAGTCTGACATTCCAGCCAGAAGAAATAAACGAGACGTCTCCTCCAGGTAAGTGGTCGTTGAGTGACGGTTTACTTTACAATGTAGATGGCAGTGCGTTCTATCATTTTCTGTTGATTATCTCATGAAGCTATGACATATTGTCTTGTGACACGACGATATAATTATGCTTTTGACTCGCTCTGCCTGACAACCTGTTGTCTATTTCTGTCTTTATGTCTCTCCTTCACACACACACACACACACACAAACACACTCTCTCTCTGTGTGTGTCCTGTATCTCTCTCTCTCTCTCTCTCTCTCTCTCTCGCTCGCTCTCTCTCTCTCGCTCGCTCTCTCTCTCTCGCTCGCTCTCTCTCTCTCTCTCACTACCCCATTTCAATGTGATGTTATATTCTAGCTTGAAATGTTAATAGCCAGGTCCTTCTATGATATTACTCTAGCTCCAGAAATGACATCCACACCGGGAGGTTCCACGACATTTGTACCAACGGTTACTCCCAGCGAAGGTTCTCCACGTCCACCCCCGAGCCTTCACCCGGCGCTTTTCGTCTTGCCTCCGGTCGTCGTCGTCGCTGTTGCTCTCAATATTTGCGCCACGTTTGGCTCAAAATACCATTTCGCCTAAATACAAAATAGTCAAAATACTCTCTGATTTTACGCAAATTTCACCTCTTGTTGTGTCTCCTTTTCAATCCCGATAAAAAACACTGTAACCTGCACTAGCACTGATAAAACACAGCCCCAGGCCTGGAACGCCATCGTGGTATTTTTTATGATTTCCTCTTTCCAGGGAAATATGTACACAGCTTTTTACCTAGAAGATAGCAAGTTGCAATGTTTACCGTCATCACTACGGCACAGTGTATTTCGGTTGGTTCCAAATGGCCACCTACCTTCTTGTGTATTTCGGTGTATTCCGATGATTCCAGTATTTAGGCGGACTCTAAAAACCTGTACGCCAATACCGCCCAAACGGGCGACAAACATGTAGAATCTAGAAACCACGGACATACAATAATGTACTGTGCGGGCACGTAACGTTGTAGATTTTCTTCCTTCCTTTTTCCAAGAAAACTCAAGATCAATTTCAGCAATGTGGTGTACTTTCTAATGGATTCACCTGTCTCTGACTCTAAGTCATAGCGTTAACTATTGTATCTAAAATAACATTTTTTCTTTAAATTGATTGATTTGAGATTAATTATGATATGGATACCTAATACACATTTCATGTACATATTTATTTATTTATTCATTGTGTCTTTAATGATTATATTATGCATGTGATGAATTGTAGTACTTTTATGTTGCAGAATATTGCGATATTTTGGCTCGAAAATAGACAATTCAATACTTGCGACTGTTCAGCGATTTGACAGCTTTCAATATATTCTTCTTCCGCTAAAGTTTGGGTACATTCTGCACTAGCAATGTGCTGCAGACATACAACATTTACCTACCGACACTACCAGTACCACCGCTGTGCAACGGTTGTAAAACAAACCACTGTGATTCTTAAGCTTTGATTGTGTTATTTTTAACAGCAATACTATGTAACGTTCAATTTACCCATTGGGCTTGTATCTAATGCCTTGAAAACGTTGTTGTTGACTTCACGAACACACTTCTTGATTGTTCATGCCGTTGTTATTCATTTACTCTGATATGTAAACATTAGAAAAAGAAGAAATTGTAAACCTTCTAAAGTGCTCTATATAAGTGACTTGCTATGTAGTCACTGATATACGATAAATCGTAATAAATACAGTCACAGAGGATCGTTGACTTGGTACTTTTTTAGGACTGTGGCTCTTATGAAAATAGCACGAGCTAAAACTATATCGGATGTCTGCGGAACACTGTAGACGCTTCCTAGGTAAAACAATGTTTTCCAGAGCTCATTCTTTACATAGTTAGCGTTTGATGAAATTAATCACTAGACAACCTATCTACATAACAAAGATTAAACCATCACAAACAGACAATTACTTTTGAAACAAAACAGAAAAACAGATGCCAAGGACTTAAATATAATGTTAAATTGATGTCATGTTATGAAGAAAGAATACAATGAAAGTCTATCAAGTTCCTTTCAAAGATCGAATGTTGTCCATTGAACACATTTTTATTGTTTCTTTTACTTTTGGGTGGGCCGACAACTCTTCTCACAGTCAGGGCTGAATCGCAAGGGTCCGTAGCGGCGGTCATTCGGCGCTAACACAGGTGACCACAAATACGACAGTAATTGCCTCATGTGCGGTCATTTGGCTGTATGTTTTGATCCACTGACGCCGGAAGTACCCATACCTTTCGATAGTTGCGGTGGGTTCTTTAATTTAATCAACATTCACGAGGTGTTGCTCTCCTAGAACAAGAGACATCCACTTAATGTCCTATCCGAATGATAGCCCTAAGCGTAAGTACTAGTTTTCATTTGAGTAATGTGAGTACATCAGAGGGGCAGAGGACAGAGCAAGATGGGCACGGATCACTGCTACTGGATGTCGAGAAGCCCCTACGACCACTGAGGTTACGGGCCGTGAGTGAGTGAGTGAGTGAGTGAGTGAGTGAGTGGGTGGGTGAGTGAGTGAGTGAGTGAGTGAGTGAGTGAGTGAGTGAGTGAGTGAGTGAGTGAGTGAGTGAGTGAGAGTACATTCATGTGAAGTGCCTTTCCCTTAAGGACAGAGTGTCGGTGGCATATCAAAGAATTTCATCCCAGGACCTTTAGGAAACAAGTATGTTCTTTCTTTCTGATTGCTGCCCTGTATGCTACTTTGCTATTAAGACAACGATTAAGCATGCAAGCTAGTGTAGTCCCTGAAAAATTGTGCTACCTAAGTTTATCAAAACTAGAGCCGCTTTTACCCAAACTCACATTTTAGGGCGTGGGCGTAAGCGTGGGTCTGGTTTTTTTGTATCAATTATTATTCAAAACTTGAATATTGGTCTGGCCTTAAATGAAATCACACTCGATTTGTGACTGGTATTTAGGTCGTAGGGAAACTTCTTTTAATCATAACGGTTTCTCAAATCATAGCGCCTGCGCTAATTCATGCGTCTCCCCTTGGGAGAAAAGTTCTGCGGATTCCGCCATCTTTGTTTGCAAATTGCAGTGCAGGACTGCCCTCTAGCGAGGTTTTTCTCTATTACAGGACTTGGGTTTGTTTTTAATAGATGCTAAGTGTCTGTAATACTACATGTATAGTATAAATCACACTTCTATCTACCTTTGAGTGTTCTATGGAAGCAGAGTCTAGGTTCTAACATAAGGATAGATCTATCTCACAAGTTCTGAATATCACAGCACAACTGTTTGCTTATTATAAGCAATCGTCTTTATATAATATCATATTACCTTAAACGACAAGGAACAACTTTAAAAAAATCGTACTACAGCATCGATAACTGTAAACTAAAATATCATTTATATGCAATAAGGCTTAGAAGTAGAAAAAAAAATTATTTGTCTGCATGGGCTACCGTCGTCACCAGCTGACTCCTTAAGCTAAGGGGACAACCCGCCGTACGTGCAGTTTGTCCGTACTTTTTTGGGGGCGGCCACGTCCGTCACGTATTTCTGAAAACGTTCAGGCTGTACAGGGCAGGCGTGTTGCTCGTACTGGTACGTACGGGGACGAATCTGCAGCCCGATGGTACACAAAGTTTTGCCTGCAAGTTCTAAGGCGTGTCTACGTGCTCCAAAATCCGTCGGATCCCCTACAAGTTCGTACGGAGGTGTTACTTACCACTTACGGATCCTGAAAGATTGCCCACGTTTTGGCACGTATCTGCACGTACGGCGGGTTGTGCTCTTAGCTTTAGGCTCCAATAAACGTCTATATACAAAACCTGCATATGAAAATAGGTATTTTTTGCGTACCAGAATCTCAAAACTGTCGTCGGTTGTTTAGTAAATGTAAGGAATGGGGCGAATCTGAAATCTGTCCACGAGCCGTCTAAACGCAATCTTTTTTATTAACCAACCGTTCAACACACAAGCACACATAATGTATAAAAAGTGTGTGCATGCATATCTATACGCACAGATATTGCGATCATTACCTTCGCCAAGATTCTTAGGTATGTAGGTCAATCTCATATAACTTTGGCAGCTGTGGATGGAATGTTGTGATATTTGGTATTTGAGTAGCGGTTGCGTATACCAAGGTTTTGTACGAAAATGGTACTTCTGGCACTTTTTGTCGTGAGTGCAGCGGGAAGAGTGTGTGTGTGTGTGTGTGTATTTGCAGACAAGATAACTTTTCACGCTGTGGATCGTTTTGCATTATATTTGGTAGTTATTTAGGGGTTTGGAAAACGACGGTCAAGTTCGATAATGGGCGTCCTGACAAGTTGTGGTACTGCAGCGGAGTGTCGAAGTTGGCGTTAAAGTTATCCTCAAGTGGCAGGTCTAGGATTTTTGGGTAGTGGATATGTCTTTGGGCAGGGAGTAAGTCGTGTAAGTTTGGGCCCCCTGGCGGCTTGTTTTGAACTGCAGTGGGTGATTTTTGATGTCTTTGGAAGAAAATAAGTCAAGGAGGGGTTGGTGGATTTGCATTATTTTTGTTATGTACATACCTTAGGTGATGATTAAGATCCTGAAATGTATTGTATGCAAATTGGGGCTTCATTTACATGATAATTAGAAGAATGTGTAAATCCTGAAGGCGACCTCTTTTCTGGACAGTCAGTGCTCAGTGTCTAACTACATCTGTGCTGCAGACTTGTGTAGTTGATGACATATTTGTGTCAGAAACATAGATGTAATTTTTGTTGACACATTGTTTATTAGTTTCCACTTTGCAAGTGTCATGTTCTTTGTGCCCTATCTTGTTCAAGCAGAAGTGATTCATGGGAGGGGGTTTGTCCATTTTGATGTGAAGGGGTGTTTTTCGCCTTATTTTGGTGGTGCCTATTTCTTTATGTAGGTCAACAGTATAACTGGAGAACTGATCACTTTTCAATGCCAAATAAGGATCAACAAAATGAGACCAAAAATACCCATTCCCGCTAGGCACCTTAATACATCAATGAAACCTTACAATCATTGATAAAGGCATTCTCCATAACAACCCCTGATTGTTTGGCGAAGGTATGTGTTTCTTGGAACTCTAGTTTTAATTGAGATTACTAGGGCTTAACAAAATACCGGAACCATTCAAGTGAACTCAATGCAAAATCAGAAATGCGTTATCATAAGTCGTGACTCGGTGTTTGACAAATAATGATTTTTTTTAAGTCTAGGTACTAGGTAAAAAAAAACTTGGCAAAATGATATGCAACATAATATTTCGACTTATTGTTGCATCACTGGTATCAGTATTTGTCCCACATGCCGACAAGTAAGATAAAATATGTAGTCCTGTGATGGAAACGATGAAATTGCCGCAAAACCATTACCATATCATGTCCAGAACAATAGATACAGAAAGAAAACGCTCTGAATAAAAACCAGCGGCCTAAAACCATTCTTATAGATATACCGGTACCACCAATATCATTTAATCCTTCCACATACCAATTGCATTACAATTTAGTAGGTATGATAGAGCAGATGGGACGTTGTTGAGAGTTTTTTTTTCCGACCTTTTTTTCTCGTAGTGTTTTAACCTCAGGAAGGCATACACCTTAAGGGCCCATCGTAATTATACAGGAGAGCAATGCTGGACAAAGCCTCAAATTGGTTAGCGCAGTTGTCTGTAATTCCTATTAATCATGCGTATCAGATTAGACAATACACGTTTTCCAAATGCTGTTTATGTATGAACATATGTGCATTCAAGTTTCGTTTCTAAGCTTTTCATCAAAAGACTAAGTTCTTAATCTATTGGACTTAGTTTCAAAAAACCGCTGATCCAAAAGGTTACAAAACTCATGAATATTCATGTGGTTCGGAAAACCATTAACCCTTGGGCAATACATTACCACACAGTGCAGTACCAAATTATGTCTGGTGCGTTGCAATTTTTTTTCGTTGATCTTTTTCCTCGCTTTTGTAACGTTGCAGATAACATTCAAACTGAATTCAGATAATCGCGTGTCCAAGACAAGTATTAGTAGACTTTAAAAAATGGTAAAAAAGCTGCTGATGGTTATCAGCACGCCATCATGTGACCGATTGTATAACACGAGTAGACAACTATCATTTGAATAATTACTGGGTATGTGCACATAAAGCGTATCAAATCCCTGTTCCTTCACTTCTGTTGCCAGACACGTTAAGAAGAGTTGAAGGAAGTACACCCCAGACGAGTTTTACCGCGAACGTCCTGACAAAAAACGCAGTAAGTACCAAAACGCAGTAAGTACCAATACCGTATACGTATCAGCTTAACAGCACTTCGTGTGGTGTTTCAAATTTTCTTCTCTTTTTTCTTCTTTGTTTAGAGAACGTTTATATACCAGAGAAACCTTATAGAATTCAGACTTTTCGCCCGTATTGTCATATACCTGTCAGCACCTTATCAAGCGTATTGTGTTTAATTTACATGGACCAGGTTGGCCCGTGTTAGCCGTGAAATACTCCTCCTTCGAGCAGGATCCAACATTTGTTCATCCGGTCTTTATTCTTGCTGGTCCTGCCGGATTTTTTTCTCTCCCTGCCTTCAAAACACTCTAATCTGCGTGGCCAGGCTATGAGACAATTTCATGAACCCCATGTTAATTCATAGCAGGGCCCGAAACAGTCCACAGAAAGAGGACTCCGGGTCGCCATTGTTGTTTGTTTGTTTCGATGTAATGGAGTGCGCGTTCTCGAACATGGTCTTACCCCGTCATGACCTCTAGAAGAAGTTTCGCTCACACGCTCCATCAGATCAAACAGAGACAAACAACAATGGCGACCCAGTGTACTCTTTCTGTGGACAAGCTGTTGGGCACAGCTATAGATAGTTGTCTAACAGCCTGGTCACGCAGAGAAGAGTTATTGGAAGGCAGGAGAGCTAAAATCCGGCCTGACCAGCAATAATTAATGCCGGACGAATGAAAGTTGGATCCTGTCTACGGCGTGCCCCGCGACTCCATAGTGCTAGTAGCTCGAAGGAGGAGTATTTCACGGCTATGTCGGTCCGTGAATGAACAGTGTCCTGTCCACTAGCCTGTCACCCGTTTGAATACCCCTGTCACGTTATTCACGATTTTCGGGCGGATCGATTGCTGGAAAATCGGCCATATAAATAAGAGGGTTTCGCGAATTTTTTTACCTGAAAACCGTACCTGTCACATATAAGCCATACACTGTACTCTGTACATTTGTCGTGCAATGAAGTAGTTATTATAAACGAGGCTCGGGTAATTGCTGCAGAATTGTCTTCTGATCAAATGTGACAGTATAACAAATAGAGAATTTAGCTCCGGCGGCCGACGTGTTGGCGAGCTCTGAGTGGCCATTTCTTCAGTCAAGAACGCCCGACGTCCTGGCGATTACGAGAACATCGGAAGATTTTAATAAGCAGCTCGGTCGACGTTCGAGGGTCCCTGGAAGATGCGCTTAAATTCATCAAGGCCTCGGTGACATTTTTAAAAACTTTTTAGGAGATTTTGGATTGATCTGTCTCAAAATCCCTATAAGACATAACTGTTTTAGGGTCCCCGTATACCCCAATCACGCCCTAGATATTTCCCATAACTCCCAAAAAATTGATCTAAATTTTAGCTTTCTATCGGTTTAGTGAATTCTCTTTTTGTCCATGTCCAAGAGATGCTACCATCTTATGGGGTATATACACTTTTTAGTGTTGCACAGACGTCGCCCGAGACACCTTTAAGTTATTTGTAATGGGGCAGATTTTCAGCAAAAAATACAGCTGATGCTCAGTGATGTTGAAATTCGGCGAGCTTTGATGTACAAATTGGACTGGCGTAGGAAAGAATTGTAAAGACGACTTTCCTACTGGAAGCATGTCACACTGTGGTGTTCGTTCGCATCATGTAGCAACTGTTTGTTTGTTTGTTTGATTTAGATGTCCATAAGTGTGTTCATAATACCCCCCTCACATTGGGCGAAAATCGATTGGAAGACTAATCTACGAGGGGCGTGCAATAAGTAATGGTCCTGACCCACTTCCAGTTGTCTGATCTAAATGAAATTTTGTATGTGTAATAATTCATATCTCTATGGGTTATGTTGCAAAAGACAGCTCTGAACTAATTGTGGTTTCTGATTTACTGGTGTTTGAACTTAGTCAGGTGCGAAATGGACCAGGTGTGAAATGGAACCAGTTGAGTGTCGCGCAGTGATCCGGTTTTGTATTTGAAAGGACGCACACCAAAGAAGACTTTTGATGAAATAAATGAAACTTATGGTGATGATGCCCCATCAGATGACCTTCCTGAATTCAAACGTGGCTGGAAGTCTGTGGAAACAGCTCCCAGACCTGGTCGTCCCTCTTGTGCCATTGATGAGGCATCAGTTGGAGGACCAACCTGGGGTGTCCTACAAAATCGGTGTCCAGAGCTGCATCAAACGATGGGAGAAATGCATAACTCTGGGTGATTCCTATGAAGAGAAAGACTAATAACTGTGCCAAGTTTCATTAATCTCCTGCTATGTGAAATGGGTCAGGACCATTACTAATTGCACGCCCCTCGTACGAGCTCTAAATGACATTTTCGTGAGTAAGACGTCCGGTGTTCTCACGATCATCTTGAAATTTTCAGGGATCGCCAGCAATTTTCAGGGGTTGTACGATGGTCGCGGTGCAGCGAAACATGTTCTTAACATAAGCGAAAAGTCGTAGGAGATCTCTGATATCGCAGAGCTTGTGACGGAGACGCAGATCATGCATGCAAATTGTTCCTACATCGCAAGGGTATCGGTCAATAGTCTTGCGTCAATCTAACGATTAAAGACCGATAGGCGAGCACAGACATAGTTATTACTCATCGAGCGCAAATTTGATGGCGAACGCAAGTCAGTCGGGCAACGTTCGGGCGACGTTCGCCCGATTTCCGTTTGTTTACAAATATTGAATTTCTGGCAATGTTAGGGTAATTCTAACATTGTGGCACCTGTGGTAGTACGCAGGCTGGCTTTGTGACACACTTTCCTTTCTTGTGTCGTTTTTATTATGCCCGCGCATTCCATTCAATAGTTAAACGATTCCGACAACAAAATAAGCAACATTTATTGATCTCTTCATTTTTTAGGGACGTTTTGTGCTACCTTGTTCTCGTTTAAGAGGTCACGGGAGGTTCATTATCATAGATTTATTCACCGTCGATCGCACGAGCCTCGCTTATATGTGAGGGGGACAGTTTTTGAGTGAAAAATTCGCAAGACCATCTTAAGGTCATAAAATCAGCCGACCTTCCTGCGATCGCGAAGTACGTCCGAAGATCGTATGTAATGTGAGGGGGGTATCATGGCAACTATGTCATTTTATATCGATGTTCGTTACTACACATGCTGGCTTAGTGCAGAGCGCCACCTAGCGGAGTGTACCTTTGATAGTTCACCGCGCTTTCTACCTTTTCCTTCCAGTCCTTGGCTTCAGAAGACGGCACCATGTCGTTTGTACGCCAGAGCAAGTTCCGCCATGTCTTCGGCGCGGCGATGAAAAAAGACTCGCACTACGAGGGGATTCCAGTCACCCGTAACTCCTTTGACTCCACGTTCTGCGCTGTCAACCCAAAATTCTTGGCTATAGTCACCGAGGCCGCGGGCTCCTTCCTGGTCCTGCCAATTGAAAAGGTACGTAAAAAATTCACAAACCCTATCCTTTGAAAATTACTAACCCCCTTTTCTACATAAGTGTACGTTGTTTTACATTGTGCGGCGGCACCATTCTTTCATTCTGCCTTACGTGGTGATTTGTTATACCGCGGCCGTGTCAATATATCCACCACTTCCCCCCGAACACTCCGGACTACCACCTGTAACTGTTTGTTCTAGTGTGGGTTACAGACACTTATATGGACTGAGATATCGGGCTAGCTCTCTGCCCGCCAAACTGTTTAGAATGTGGATAGGAAAGTCAGTGGACTGAACATTGTCGTTTTGTCTCTCCAGGTGGGCCGTGTGCCCGACAACCCTCCCATGGTGACGGGACATCGGGACGCGGTGCTGGATATTCAGTGGAGCCCCTGGAATGACAACATGATCGCCAGCTGCTCTGAGGACAAGACTGTAAAAGTACGTAACATCGATCATAATCCCACCAGGTGTCATTATACCTCCACCTAAAAAAAATAGAATATAGGTCTTCCCAAGTTTGTCTTAAACACCGAATGTTAGATATTCTATATATATTACCATTCAGGTATTTAGGTGTTGAAGACAATCTTGAGAAGGCCTCTATGACAAATTTTTTCAGGTGGCGGTATGATGGCACCTGCTGGAATTATTGCAAATGTATGTTACGATCAGACTGACTTATACCGCTGTAAAAAAGACAGTCACGTGATGACCGGGCCACAATGTCAAGTCACACTATGACCTTGTCAGCGCCTTGACCTTGCTGTGACATTGCCGGTGTGTTCCATCAGGTGTGGGAGATCCCTGAGAACGGTCTTGTTGAGAACATCACGAAGCCCGCGCTCACGCTGGCGCATCACCAGCGCGCCGTGGGCATCATCGCCTGGCACCCCACCGCAGAAAACATCCTCCTGAGCGCAGGTCAGTTCCCCCCCCCCCCACACACACACACATGCACACAACACACACCACACCTACTGCAACATCCTCATGAGCGTCGGTCAGTAAACCACCCCCCTCCACACACACACACAACACACACCCCTCCGCACACAACATCCTCATGAGCGCAGCTAGGTAACCACCCCCCTACACACACAAACAACACACACCCCTCCGCACACAACATCCTCATGACCGCAGCTGGGTAACCACCCCCCTACACACACAAACAACACACACCCCTCCGCACACAACATCTTCATGAGCGCAGCTGGGTAACCACCCCCCTACACACACAAACAACACACAGCCCTCCACACACAACATCCTCATGAGCGCAGCTGGGTAACCACCCCCCTACACACACACACAACACACAGCCCTCCACACACAACATCCTCATGAGCGCAGCTGGGTAACCACCCCCCCCCCCACACACACACCACACACAGCCCTCCACACACAACATCCTCATGACCGCAGGTGGGTAACCACCCCCCTACACACACACACAACACACAACACACACCCCTCCGCACACAACATCCTCATGAGCGCAGCTGGGTAACCACCCCCCTACACACACAAACAACACACACCCCTCCCCACACAACATCCTCATTAGCGCAGGTCGGCACCCCCTCGCCCCACACAACCGACCAAACCACCCACCCAACACCACCCCCACAAACACAGGCGATTGTCAGAAGTAACGTTATGGATCTGTGTGTTTCTGGTGTTAGAGTTTTAGTGTTGTTTTTTAAGGCTTAACTTGCTAACGCACGCATGCTCACTACAAATCATAAAAAAATATCTCAAATACAAATAAAAATAACTGAAAATCCAGCTTTTTTACTTTGCGAGGAAAAAATGAATTGAATGTAAAAGCAATGGCAGGAAACTATATCATATTGTTCTACATGGAAATACTTCATGTTTCTGACATGTCTCCACGTGCAGGTAAAGACAACCTGGTGGTGATCTGGAATCTTTATACGGGGGAGGTCGTGTCTGAGATCGCGTGTCACCCGGACCTCCTGTGGTCGTGTGTCTGGAACTACAACGGCACGCGCATCGTCACTACCTGCAAAGACAAGTCGCTACGTGTGATCGACCCCCGCAAAGGGGAGGTCATCTCTGTGAGTAGGGTGTTAAGAGCGAAATGTCTGTAAGGATCAAACAATGGTGGCATGGGTCAAAAAATAGATTTGGCTCATATTTTGCACAGTGATAGTACTTGGTCCACAACCCCTTAACCTTCAAGCACCCGACCTTTTTTGCGACTAAAATGACCGAGTGGGGTCCAAACGGACCCCAAAATGTTTTGTTCATCAAATCTTTATTCGAGAAGTGAATATCAATTTGTAATAAAGAAACTAAGATATTGTTTTAAATTCAACTATGTTCTATAATGCGTATCAGAAGGAAATCCAAAACGGGAACAAAAGCAGGCAGTTTTATCAACAGACAATGTTAAGGGCTACATATAATCTGAATCAGTGCCGGTGTCACTAGCGATCTCGCCCTTCCCGGCTAGTGATCTCGACCCCCTATCTCGCCCCCATTTAGAGATTTCGCCCCCCCCCCCCCCCAAAAAATAAATAAAACGGGCTTACATAACATTTTAGAACTTGGTTGGTATAAATCACAAAATGCAGTCTCAGAATGATATAATCCGACGAGTCTGATACATAACTCCATCCATAGTATTAGATTAAATATTAACGTCATTTATTGTTGATATGACAGTTGAAGTTGTTTCAGACAAGGAGGGTTGGGTCCCTTGTATTCTCTTTATTGCATATACTTGAGTCTCGACATAAGATGTCTTTCATTGTATTTACCTGTCCTCAAGCAACCTATATATCTCCAATATGAAGCCTCTACCATGAATTGACCACAAAAGAAGTATGAAATGTCTTTATTAGTTATGTAGATAAGATAGTCATTAGAAAATGTCGCATATTTTGTTATATGCACCTAGCCTATGGGCATCTTCACCTCCAAAATGACAGTTTTTTCTAGTATTTAGGAACCCTGGAGTTTTACCCGTGTTTTTTAAGGCTGGCACTTTACCAGTGTTTTGTAGCATTTTGCAACATGTATATCAACTTGCGCGTAGATAGTGATTATAATGAGAAACCACTATTCACTTGTGTTTTTGTTAGTGCGTTCAAAATGTTTCCTGCACAAGATAGAAAATACTGTGACAAATTGAAAATATATAGCTGACGTATTAAGCACCGTAGGTGGTGCTGATTTATACGTCTTTTTATGCCACCTCAACTGCAAAGAAATGCCTTTTCCATTTCAATGGCTTGTTTGCACTGAACCATCTAGTATCGACTTTCGAGGTATAACAGGTGCTAGGTAACACCATTTACGTTACTCCCCAGGTGCAGCTGCAGTATGCTGTATAGTACCAGGTAGCGAGCATAATATGTAGTAATCAGTTGCTCTTGAGAACCCTCCGAGAAGCAACGTTCTTAGGGGGGAAGAAAACACTGGCGGGTATGGGGGGGGGGCGAAAACGCTAAAGGGGGCAAAAACGCTAGTGATCTCACGCCTCCCGCAGGGGGGGGGGGGGCGAAATCACGGGGGGGGGGTCCCTGTGACACCGGCAAAGTATTACAGTTCTATAATTCGACAAATTTAGTTACGGCCCTAAATGGCGATTTCTGGTCAAAGGCAAAATCTTACCTACTTTCAGGGACAATCACGTGACTATATCATGACCCGAAACTCGAGAAGCATTTATTTGATAGATAATGCATAATAGATGTACATTTGAACAGAAGTTGAATAAGAATTCTTGTTTACTTCGTCATATAGCGTATGTTAAACATAAAATTCACAATTTTTGTCAAATGCAAAGAAAATGGCCTACTTCCAGGGACAACCACGTGACTAAACGACATGACCCGAAACTCCATAAGCATCTATTTGATAGATGATACATTATAGATGTACATTTGAACAGAAATTGATTAGGAAGCCTTGTTTACTTCGTCACGTAGCGTGCGTTGAACATAGCTAATACTCACAATTTTTGCCAAACACAAAAAGTGTTCTACTTTCAGAGACAGTCACGTGACAACCAAATAAGAAGCCAAAGTTTGCAACAAGGTATTTGATAGATATTTTAATGATCTATATATCGTACAAATTTCAAGCAAAAAAATTATCAGAGTGGCACTTATAGCGTTACAAAGTTGGGCCAAAAATTACGTTTTTTTAAAGCTTGAAACATTACATTGTTTTCAGGCTGCCCAAGAACTAACGTACACCTCTTCGGAAATTTCACAACGATTTTAAAAAAGCCAAAATGTTGGTCTATTCAGATCTTGTTTTGTTTTAATGATAGGTATTTCGGAGACAGTGGCGTTAAATCTGCTGACTTCCGTGTTTTTGAGATCTGAAAATTGGGAAAAATGGCCAGAAAACATTCTTTGCCCGTTACCATGGCAACAAGGAGTTTTGATCTAAAAGAAAGATATTTTGAGGGGTTGAGGACCAAGTACTATCAATGTGCAAAATATGAGCCAAATCTATTTTTGACCCCTGCCACCATTGTTTGATCCTTACAGACATTCGCTCTTAAATATGGACGTGTGATATGTGTATGTGGTGCATCATCATCATCGGACGGCTGCAGAAGCTTCCTCCTACTTGTCCAATTGTTTATTGATTTATTAATCCCATAAATGGAGGGTGGCCCCTAAAATTGAAAAGTTCCAAGGGGGGCCACGATACATGCAAAACAAGACAAGACGCGTTGCATGCAGTCAGTTGACAACATATGATAGATCACATGGAAACCGAGGGGTCAAGACAAATCAGTGTCTTTTTTCACCAATGTTGGTATTGTCTTGTTTGGATGCCTATGTTCTTGCCTTTTTGTAGTCATGTAAGTCTTGAATTTCTAGCTTAGAAAATATATATTCATCATTAGTTAAGAGTTTGTGGATGAGAAGGGGGAAATTTTGTCTGTCCGACTCAAAAAGGGTTTTGTAGTCCTTAGAACGGGACGTTAAGCCGTGGTCATCTCTTCATTGTGCTTGTGCGAGCTAGGGGAATTTTCCGGTACAATGGACCTTTGAAATACTGTACATAGCATCTGTCCTCTTTGTCATGACCAGTGGAAGAATAGCTGTTCTGTGAGCTAAAACTGGATGGAGATCGGGATATAGGAGAATTCTATTTACAGAACCATCAGGTACTTACATTGCTTACGTTTCAATGTCTCTCAGACACCTTCGTCAAAGCTTCTAACTGGAGTTCTGCTTCTCACTGCTATATGTAGCCTATGTAGGTGGCGCTTTTGCGGTGAGAAAACAATCCCAAACGTGGCTAAGCTCAGCGCAAAAGCGCCACCTACATCGGCCACATATAGCGGTGACAAGCAGAGCTGCAGTGACAAGCTCTCTCAGACAAACGAAGGTGTCTGAGAGACATCAAAACGTAAGCAATGTAAGTACCTGCTGGTTGTGTAAAAAGAATTCTCCTACATCCTATTTTCTACCAACCTGGTGAAAATATTTTCGGATGGATGGAGATGACTTGACTTTAGTTACCTTTCGTCTGACTATGTTCCTTCCTACCCTCACAAGGAGAGGAAGTATGCTCACGAAGGTGCAAAGCCACAGCGCGCCGTGTGCCTGAAGGACGGACGTATCTTCACCACGGGATTCTCCAAGATGAGCGAACGCCAGTACGCCCTGTGGGACGATGTATGTATCCTTGTTGTATCTTGTACAACTGTATTGTTAACGTTAGTTCACCTTTATCCGTGGGGTAACCTATAGTCGTTGCTATAAAATCGGGGGTGTTTAGATATATCAAGTGGATGGACAGCGATCTGAAAGTGCAATATTTTTTTTTAAATACAGCTTGTTTACCAATTTAAAACCACCGTCCGTTGCATTGACATTCCTAAATACCCAGTTTCTTAAACAAAGAATAAAGGTTACCCCGCGGATAAAGCTTACCCCGCGGATAAATATGAACTAGCGTTATATCTCATGTGTATCAAGGCATGTTCTATGTACATTTATGTGTTTGATGAACTTTTATGCAGGCTTTTGGAATGGTAAAAAGTGCACCATGCGTTATCACAGACACACACAAACACACACACACATACACGCACGCACGCACACACACACACACACACACACAAACACACACTCGCGCGCGCGCGCGCGCACACACACACACATGCACACACACACACACAAACATACACAAACTAATTGCACAATGTAAAATGTGAAAAAAAAATGTTGTTCACCTAGTACAATGCCATTTGTATTTGTCCCTTTTCAAAGAGGGTTATAAGGTACACAATGGCAAGATATGCTTCATGCTTAACAAAGTCTACTGATGTTTTCGGTAAATAAACTTACTGTCCTCTTGCACTTCGTCAGGTTAAAGATCATGACTGTTTTTTTTTTCTTCTTCAGAACAACCTGAGTGAACCAATCATCCTGGAGGAGCTTGACACTAGTAACGGGGTCATCTTCCCGTTCTACGACCCTGACAGCAGCATGGTGTATCTGGGAGGCAAGGTACGGGGTGCAGCAAGACTTTGGGTCAAGATTAACATACATTCTCATAATTCCACCAGGTATCATTATACCGCCACCTCAAAAATTACTGTAGAGGTCTTCCCAAGATTGTCTTGAGCACCGAATGTTAAATATCTTAAATGTAATATAATTCAGATATGTAGGTGTTGAAGACAATCTTAAGAAGGCCTCTAGAACAACGTTTTTTGAGGTGGCGGTATAATGGCATCTGGTGGAATTATGAGAATGAATGTTACACAGGACAACTGATACATTCGACGGTAGACATAGGAAAATAAGTTAGACATTCAATAATAAGATTTTCATCACTCAAATAAACCTCGTATTTAATTTTTATGTTTGAGGGTACACTGATGCATTGGCAGGTAAGGTTCCACTATACACTACTTTATATCAGAAAATGATTTTAAAGACCCATTGCGTTACTTGTTCAAAATCTTAAAGTCAGCTATGAAATTTTAGATTTGAGCTTTGAAGAGAGGCAGTGAGGTTTGTAACTAGGTTTAGTGCACCTAGTCCCCAAAGTGAATTATTCTTGTACTTTATACCAGAAATAAACACGCTTATATTTTTCCTCCTAGGGTGACAGTATCATCCGTTACTATGAAGTAACAGACCAGCCTCCCTTTGTGCATTGGATTAGTAATTTCAGCACCTCAAGCAAGCAGCGAGGCCTGGGCTTCCTGCCAAAGAGGGGGGTCAACGCCCTCCATAATGAGATAGCCAGGTGAGAAAGACTCTTGATACCTCCGTGTACGAAGGTTTTGTTTTCGGTGTGTATGCTTCTGTCTTCCTAGTTAGTTAAATACAGAAAAAAGAATAAAGAGCAACTGGGAAATAGTGCCATGCCCATATAATGACATGAACTCAAAAAACAAATGTCGCAAAAGAGGACAATTTGTACGGATCCAGTGAAAAATCCATAACAGTGTATACACCTAGAAATTTGCACATCTGGAAAAATATCTCACTGACATAAGAGAGCCTCAATTTTCGGTCTTTTATTTAGTATTTTGTACATATTCATTCATCAGAGTATGGACCGACATTACACTTTGTGAAGGATGGAGGAAAACTGGTTGCCAGATCCTTTATAATACCTCAATGGTGAAACAGTTGGACTAAAGAATAGATAAGTTGAGATGAGTCACATCCACGGCACTTACATTGTCACCTTGCTACCTTCTTCAAAAGATCACCCCCAACAAGCTCTATCATACAGTAGACACATACTGGGGCACTTTTCTATTATGATCCCAGTGAAACACATGAGATACACATAGGAATTACAGTTTCTCATTGGCAATAATGAAACCTTTCTGGTATATGTCCTCCAAAATAAACATTATTAGAAACCCTTTGGCATGGAAAAAAGGAAATATACACACCAAGATATCCTCTCTTACACTGCATGCGTGTGTATCTCCGGTATATGGTCTTATGCTGTCTCATTTAAAACGGCGCTTAATTATGCAACTTAAATTGGCAAAAATCCAATAAAGAAACAGTTCAGCTTGAGATATCTAATTCTATTGCAAGAACACTTCTCCAGGGATCAATAAAAAGATGTCCCCAAGATCTGACCAGTGAATCGATTTTTATAACACATCTATCCACAAATACGGGCTTTCCTTCAATGACGCGTTGACCGCATTACTCAGAAAAAAAGTTTAACGTACAAGTCCGACACTCGCTTGAATGCCGAAACTTTCCTACCCGACCCTGGAAGAAAAACATAACTTTTCATCTCAAATCATTTTTAAAATGAGATTGATGCAATAAAATGCAATTCATCATGTACATAATCACGCGATTTTGGGGTTCATTTATATTTGGGAACGGATTCTTTTTGAGTGCCCACTCGGATAATCCAGGAACGAGACCTTAATATCCCCTGACTTTTCACTATTGAATGGAGTTTGGTTAATATAATTTTCATCAATCAGTGACTACTTTTTAAAGAGAAACACGCGTAACTCCAAATCGTCAGCCCATCTTGATCACGGAGTGACCCAGATCTCGTGAGAGTTGCGAGAACTCGGTCGATACTCGCGTGGATCTTTTGCCCCCCCCCCCACCCTGCCTCCTTGCGGAGTAAGGGTAAGTAGGACTTGGGCAGCTCCTAACCACCATGATCAAGATGGAATGATGGCAATCGAAAATTTGGAGGTACGTGAGTTTACCTTTCAAAAATCAGTCACTGATGAAAATCCTATTAACTGTGTACATACGTGACTGATGAATCTCTTTAATGAATTGAGTTTGCCATGCACATACTGACCTTTATCTGTTTTTCAGGTTCTATAAGCTGCATCCAGATAAATGCGAACCAATCAGCTTTACAGTTCCAAGAAAGGTGGGTAGTGAGTAATCTCTAATCATATGAAGGCTGTGCCAGAATTAACAGTCCAATATCATTGTCCTTTAAATAAAAGAAGTTAGACCAAATTGAGTAATTCATTGGTTTTGTTGATATAGGTTTAAGACATAAATGAAGAACATTAAATTAAGGGATATGTTTATGCAGATGAGTCATTAAGATGTAGTTAAAATATGTAGCTACATTACTGCTGGATATATATTTTATAAAATTATTTCAGACGTTTCAAACACCATGTTTTTTTCTTGATTGACTAAAAATAAGAATAAACAAACCTTCATGCAAAACACGAAACCCAAGTTTTGTATATTATTTTTTCAATTATTGTTACAGTCGGAGTTGTTCCAATAGGACCTGTAACATACCTGGACCTGAATTTTCTGTACCAGTGCCCACCCCTAGTGTGTGCGTTGAATTGGATGTGTTGACCCGTGTGTGTTGTGTTGCACTCGATGTTGTTCTTGGAAGACCTGTAACATACCTGGACCTGAATTTTCTGTACCAGTGCCCACCCCTAGTGTGTGCGTTGATTTGTGTCTGTTAACCCGTGTGTGTTGTGTTGTAGTCGGAGTTGTTCCAGGAGGACCTGTAACATACCTGTACCTGGAATTTCCTAGAACCGGCTCCTATAGTGTGTGTGTTGATTTGTGTGTGTTGACCCGTGTGTATTGTGTTGCAGTCGGAGTTGTTCCAGGAGGACCTGTACCCAGACACTGCCAGCCAGACCCCCGCGCTCTCGGCGGACGAGTGGCTCGAGGGGAAGGTCGCTGACCCCAACCTGATGTCCTTCCGCGAGCTGGCCGGCGTCCTGCCGCAGAAACCCAAGACAACCAAGCTGCCGCAGAAACCCAAGCTGACCAAAGTATGTAGAAATAGGAATTGATAAATGAACGAGTAAAGCTTTATTTATGCATCTTGTGCTTTTATTGAATACATTTTATTTTACAATTGTATCCGGTACAATGTATGACAACGACTATAACAAAGTACAAAATAAATGTATCGAGTAAAACTGTTTCCAACCGTCCTACTCAACCTCCACCACGGTCATACCCAATGGGTCTCCGGGTCACGATGGCAATACACATGGAAGTCTTTCGATCGCTTTTCATACTTACATGTTGTTAAAAAACTGTTTTAGATACTTCCAGTAGTTCCCTCTATCCTTTGATATTTAGATCTGCAATGTCGCCTGTGGGCGTTCCAAAATTGTATATAATTAGCCTTTTCTTTAGATGATCTTTGACCACCGAACTTGCGCACAAACTATTTTTGTGATCCCTTGGGATATAATCCAATTCATGACTAGAATTGTAATTTGTAAATAGATTTTAGGATAATTTTAGGTAAACTTGTCAGATATGTTGTACCATTTTTAGGTGATGCTATTTCTAGAACTTTAAAATCAGTACTCTCCAAGCAGAGGTTGTAATAGTCGGGAAATTTATTGGTCCGCTCCTCTAAACCTCTGCCTCAAAACGCACTGGGGCGGGGCTATTCTTTCAAAATCCGTGTTAGTACCCGCCCCGTGCAGCATAAAAAGATCGTCAGCCAAATAGTTTTACTGCCCCGGATTAACGCGCACCCGGGACATTGGTATAGTTCATATGAGTGTTGAAAAATAACGTTTTGTTTCTATTTGCCCTGGTACGTAGAAAACGGCTGACACCGTTGCTGACGGCACGTGCCTTTCCATGACGATAGTTCGCATCACCACCAGCCTGACACAGGACCAGATCAGCGACGACTTCATCAAGGAGACCGTCAAGATGGTGTCAGGACAGGTCAACAAGGAGGAGGGGGTAGGTAGGGTGGGTGGGCGCTAGAATGGACGGATGGATGGATGGATGGATGGATGGGTGGAAAGATTGATGAATGGATGGACGGATGGCTGGATGGATGAATTGATGAATGGATGGGTAGGTGGATGGAAGGATGGATTGATGGATGGAAGGAAGGATGGATGGATGGATGGAGAGCGAAGCAAAGACTGAGATAAATTTGTACATAGATACTAAGGCAGAAATATGACTATAAATGTATACATATATTGGTATTTGATATAATGATATCAATATATAGCATATGTATCATTATTCTATATAAGATATAATGTAGTATCGAAGACTTCCTCGGGGGTGGTCATCTAGAAATCAGTTTACTCGCGCATCCAAATCTGAGGAACAAAAGTAATTGTTATGTGCCTTCACCGTTGTGCAGTACCATACTTTTAACAAAGTAAACCTGCAATGATCAAAATGACATTACCTTTCTACTCACTGTCCTATCATACACGTTAAGGATAGAGAGAAGTTTGAAAATTTTTTTGGTTGATGACATCATGATGTTTTTAATCAAACTGCTCTCTTCCGTTTTTAGAGGGTGATGGTCCATGTGGATGCTGGGCAGAGGATCTACATGGGGGGCTCCTTCGATCCGTTTCTGCTGTTTGAGATGTCGGACATCGACACGCTTGATCAGGAAGCCGGCAGGGAGAAGTTCACAAAGGTGTTCTTCGACTTCCTGTCACAGAAACTGCCGGTCAAGTACGAGAGGTAAAGCAGGAACTTTTCATGACCTCATTCATGAGTTATCCTGATTAAATCTCGCTTGTAGCAGACCGCTAAACATCCGGCCTGCCAGGCTCCTAGAGTCTGTGTAAGACAAACTCTGCTGTCTGGGGCTGTGACTGGAGTTTGTACACCTTTTGCTATAAGCCACATGGGCCCAGGGAGGAGCAAGTTACAGCCCCAGACAGCAGTGTTTGTGTTACATAGACTGATTAACTCATTAATACGTATTTAAATGACATACACACCAGTTCAATTTTGAACGCATATGTGTTCTTCCTTCTATTAAGGGTATTTCTCCCAAATCTACCAAATGGAAGCGAATCTATGACATTGATAACTAGTTGTTAACTGCACTGAGAGCTCGACGACAGAACTTGGTGTAAGGACGCGTACACGCCCGATTAACCCTATTCAGACCGGGGGGGGGGGGGCTTTTGAGGCCCGCGCTAACTTCGATGTCCTATAACGCCAGAACGGCTTACGCTAGAGCCACAAAATTTAGTGAGTTTTCCTAAAATATTGTTGACAACAATTCTACGAAGTTTGACAAATTTTCCATTTTTTCTTGTTGCCATGGCAACCATTTGTTGACAGGCAGTTTTGCCAAAAATCACTATTTTTGGTTCTAACAATGTATTTTTCAAATTTATTTGCTATATTACTGTGATTTTGTTACATAAATAAAATCTTATATTATTCAGCATATCTTTCATAATTATATATGCATAAATTATGCTAATTCGATGACGTCATCAGCCCAAAATCCAAGATGGCGGACGGAATGGGCAGATCAAGAAAAACAAGCTAATTATCCCTTAAAATTTGCAACTACCTGGTATTTTTTCATCAAAAACCAACTAAATGAATGAATTTAGTCTATTTCCATTGCCCTTTGTGATTATTTGTTGCAAAAAAAGTATTTTTCAAAATTCAAGGTGGTGGATATAATATGGCGGAGCCCAACTCGTATCTTAGATGTGCATGACGCCATTTTATGACGTCATATTGACGTCATTGATGTTGCTATTGGCAACGCAAGTCGTAATAAACATTATTATTCTGTTATCTGCACTTGTTGTTACATTTTTGCAGCATAACTTGAAGTTTTCTGAGAATACCCATTTTTCATGGGTTTGGCCAATGTAATCAAATTGATGACGTCATAATTGCGTCATCTTACGTCAACCTAACGTCAAACGTCACATACTTGTCAGATATTATGTCGAAATCATGTCCTGAAAATATGGTGGCCCTACGGCACGTCTTTTTAGAGTTATAGGACTTAGAAGTGGAGGGCCTCAAAAGCAGGTCCAGGGATGACCAAAAAAGCCCGGTCTGAATAGGGTTAAACCATTGCTCGAGCTCCGAGTATTTTGTAATTAATACTAATGGTAAACAAGATTTCATCTCAAAAAAATCTTTTTACAGACGTATGATACGTTTTGGTCCCATGCCAATTATCTAATATGGACCAGACAATTTTAGAGTGGAGTAATGCAGGAAAGAGACTTTGTAAGCAGTGTTTTTACATGAAGTTTTATATTATAAAAAAGTGTAAATCCAACGTTACATTTATGATAACGCTGACACTTTCTTGTTTTGTACGTCGATCACCCAGGATCCAAGTGATTTTTCACCGCCTGCCAGCTAACGAAGTCGGGGAGAAAGGCACGCTGAGGTCCAACATTGAAGTCTGATGCAGCCAGAAGTTCACTGCTTCCTTTGTTTATCAATGACGATGAAGTTTATCGCATACCCATGCCCCAATGGGGCCACATGCAGTCAGTTTGATACAAAAGGTAGTAAACGCAAAAATATACAAATACTATAGTTAACTTGCATCTTCTCTCTTACTAAACATTTGTAGGCTAACTTACATAGGGAGATTTCCCACCATATTGTGGTCAGCTGATGGCATAAGATATTTGAACATATCTTACTTCATCATGTGTGCATATGTCTGATCTACATGTGTGGCAATAACGAATGTATTACGTATGACAAAAAGCGAATGTATTACGTATGACAAAAAGCTGTCCTCGTCGACATGACAGATGAACAACACGTAGATCATTATATAGTGAACACTCTAGGGCAAAGTGCATTTCGTTTTCTACATGCTTGTGGTTCTGATATACAGAAAATAGTAACCCCATACAATAGTGGTACACTTATACCTCAATTGTCAAGATGATAGGTGCCAGTTTGTGTACAGTTAAACATGCTGATTCGGAATCCACCTACAGTAGGCGTTATTTTCCATCTCAGAAACGGCCGTTCCTTTAAACGTGTTGTAGCATATTGCATTACATAACGGTGCTCATTTGCAACATCATGCCCGAAGGCTAATTGCACAATGACTAAGGGATCTAGTAGATAGTATGATACATAAAACTATTGTCTTATCAACTATATAATACAATGAATACTATTGTCGGGCTAGACTTCTTCTTTGAAGGCCTTGGCTAATATACATGAACTGCCCAATGTTCTGTATGATGGTGGGATTTTGTGCTTTTAGTAGAAATATAGTCTTTTGGGTGATCTCTTAGGTGATAAAAGCTTGAAATAAATATTACATACAACACGCTTCGTCACTGTAGTGTATTATCGCTGGGTCACCGTTATCCACGGGACAATTTGAAAACTAGCCTGAGTACCATCCTCCGTAGCGACCGCTGGCTCAATCATTTCTTTTGCTATCCACCCTTAGGCTAGATCTCAAGTGAAAGGATTGAGCCAGCGGTCACTATAGAGGATGGTACTACGGCTCATCTGAAAGAACAATTCATCGACGTAGCCACAGATGGATAGGTTACCCCGTGGACTAAGTTAAACCAGCGTAACTAGGCTCTGTTTATATAGATATGTACCGTAATTTTTTCGGTGGTATAGGTGGTCAGGGAATAGGCTTTTGACTTTGCGGCTTGAAAGTAAAAACTTTTTCCGAGGTGAGGCCCGGCCGGCTATCTTTACGTTGCCTATGCTCTCGTCATGCTCTCGGATGTTACCATCATAATCGATCTCGTTTCCAGAAAACTAAATTCGTGTTCTGAAACAGGTGTGTATACATGTAAGTACATGTCCAAAATATCATTCTTCATGGAAAGAAGTTAGATCTTAACAAAAACATCGGCAAACATGTGACACATTCAGCTTTAAGTACCATCTAGAAAAATTATTTGAAATATCTATAAAAAGATGCAATACTGTATAAAACCTACGGCCAAATGGTATGCTAAAAGCCCCCAAAATAGATCACAGTTTCTGAATGTAATATGCTTGTCCGACAACGTGTTACTAAAAACGAATTCCCTAGGGAATGCGTGTGTTGAATATTTAGAATTTCTGGCAACTCAATCGCAAGACTATTCCATCGCATCCGCCTTTGCGGCGTCGCCAAAACAATGAATAACAAAGATTTTGTTAGCATTTCACTGTTATTGTTTGCATAAATTACAAGTTAAAAATTTTGAATTCTGAAAGTGCCCATGCTGGAGAAAGAACGTGTAAAATAGTTCACATCGCTCTTGGATATCAAAATCCCAACTAAATCATCAATCTTGTAACAAAATGAGGTCCAGCTTGGGTACTTACCCCCTTAACCCCCCCTTCCACCAGCAGCACCACCACCACCGCAGAAAAGAAGGAAACTGCTTTATAAAATATTAACAATAATGGGTCATGACAACAAAAATGAATAATGAATCACAACGTCTTTATCCATACAATATTTCTATTTTTTGCAACAATTACTGAATGGTGTAACAAAACTGATAAAAACATGTAAATAAAGAATCTAGAGTGTCTGAACTTAATTTGATGGACTAAGTTTATAAGAGTATAAATCATGAACCGTTTTAATCCGTAACAAAACAAAACAAGCCCCTGTTCCTCAAGAAACCCGATCTCCGGACCGCCTTTTCTCGCTTAAACTCAACCATGTAGACGGTCACAGACTCACAGAGTTATAGGGTGTTTGGAAATTCTGGCGAAGATTATTAACCCTTTTTAGTACCTTGACCTTTGCTCAGACCACATACAGTCTAGTGATGTTTGAGGTTTAAAGTCCACAGGTTATTTTTGTCGCTTGTTAAAGACTAGTTGACCCACTTTGACATTGATTCAACAATTCGAGTGACAGGTATTTCAACAACAGTTTTCTCTTACCATGGTAACAACCTCATGTGACATGCCTGCAATATAGCTGCCGAAATGGGCAGGTCGTCTGGTCTTCTTCCCCGGGCCTGCTGACTTTAGATAAAGGTGCACCTTCTCGTCAAATTAATAGTTCTCGTTTTACATGACCAGAAATACACGAAATCATAGGATTCTCTTCAATAACCGAGTCATAAAGTTAAGTCTGTACTAGACTGTTCACTAGTACTGAACTAAAATTTACTGTATTCTTTAATTGTTGATTTTAATCATATAAGAGTTTTAAGAAGCAAATTGTTGTAGACAAAAAATAGCAGAAATTGACATAAAATATGCTTTTATGATTAATTTCAAAATAATGATTAATTTAATTCGAGAAGAATGGCGACACCATTAACACATTTCATTGAAAACGAGACAAACGTCTTTATTCTTCAACACTTGGGTTCCCGGGTGGACTTTATTACGTAAGATAAGAATGTGTACACAAAAAGGCCCAACCTGTTAAGAGGACAAATCAACTTCATGGGTAGTTTTTTTCCTTATCAAGTATTTTGACAGCTTTAAGTATCGAACGGATGGGCATGGATTGTTATATTTAATGCGTACTTGAATATCCTAACGTCGATTTTAAATTTAAGAATGAATATTTCGTGAAGTAAACTTGTAATCCAAGACACTTCGGTAGATTAGCCATGCCAAACCACCCCTTTAGCAAAATGGGTCACTCCCAAGAGAGTCCAGCCGCATACGCAGCCAATAATTCCTAAAGCTCACATCGAGCGGTCTCCTTTGAGATCCATGTTCCGAAAACGACAAGACAGCTAGATTTTCAGGTAGGTATAGCTTTTTTGTTTGATATCTTACAAATTACTCACCATAAGTTTACATTCTTTAACCCTATCTATGTCCAGACCGGGTGTTATTGGCATTACTGAGGCTGGGGGTGGGGTGAGGCGGGGGGACTCTTTCGGCCGAATAATTTCAACACTACTTGATGTACACGCACCTAATTATCTAGAGGAAACGATGGGCTCGTGAGTCGTAATGTTTTATTTTTTCCAAACGTTTACGTAGTATTATGTAATTAAGATGTCTAATGTCCGTCATCTTTGATTGGCAATCTGGTGTTCTTTAAATCACGTTCGTTTTAACATTTAATACCAAAATCTACTGGAAAAATAATAAATACAGTCACATAAGTGCTTTTCGTCAAAATATATAATGCAGTCAACTCCACTGCCGTAAGGTTGCCCAGAGTTACCCCCAGCAAAGATCTCATTTAAATATGATAATAAGCTACTGTAATATTGAAATGAACCCAGTGCAGCCTAGGCCTTTGTTAATATGCAGGAGTTTGGCTGATAATTGCCGGACCTTCCCCGCCCTCTGTCCCGCCCCTGTTTTGAATTTGAATGGCGCGCAAATTTCTTCCTGGCGAGATAATTGGTGCACCCTGCCATATGCCGACAGTAAAACTAGATGATAGGTATTGTATTCAAGGGGCTTTAAAAGTTACTTTCCCTAGAAATTCTTTAGGAGTATCAAGACGTGTAGGGCTGTAGGGTGAGAGAAAAAAATATGTACTATGTGATATTTAAGACATCAGTTACTGAGCCAAAATCTTTTACTAAAGTGAGTTGGATTACCTGCACGTAAAAAGCTTGCATTTGAAGTACTACATGTAATACACATTCATATAACAAAGAGAGTTCCCTGTAAAACGTTTGCCACTTGTGTATACAACACAAGATTGTGATTATTTCTCCCCCACCACCCTCTCTGACTTTTACGATTTTGTGTTTTCTTTCGTTTTGGCTGAACCATTGACGATCCAAAATTCTTTGATGAGTTTAATAGGATTTTATCTCAAACAAGTGTAGAAATTAGAAAGGAATACGGAACAGAAAGAAACAACATGCCGACACCAGCCGGAATGGAACCCGGGGCGACAGATTACAAATCCAACGTGAAAACCACAACACCAAAAGTTCTGCTGTTTGCATAGTCAGTTTGGCAGCGCTTGAACCCCACTGTTACACTACTCCCCTAGCCTCTACCAGGCTCCACGGGTCGGTGGTCTAATTGGAGAAATTGGAGAAATAGAGTCTATAGAGTATAGTACGCTATGGGCCGGAAGAAAACGTTTCCGTCGGTGAGGAATCGTATTTTAACTTCCCAAGCGTACTATAGTATAGACTCTATTTGTCCGATTTCTACAATTAAACCACCGATCCGCGGAGCCTAGTAGAGGCATTACTCCCCCTTTTCTTTTCAAGATTTGTCCTCGAATCTCCGAGATCGGTATCCTTGTGTAAACTTATACTCAAACCTCACAGTGTGGCATATCCGCTAGCCTGTTACTCACTGTGTGACGCATGTAGCCTGTTACGTATACAGGGTCGGCATGGGAACTAATGTAGAAATTACAGGGGAGAGTAGGAACAGAAAGAAACAACATGCCGACACCCGGAATAGAACCCGGGCCGCAGATTATAAATCCAACGTGCAAACCACAACACCAAAAGCTCAGAGCTGTTGGCGTGGTCAGTTTGGCAGCGCTTGAGCCCCACTGTTACACAAGTTTTACTCAATGTCTTTAAAGTCAAAGTCTAACAACCAGAGCCATTGGTGCTTATGTTTTTACATAATGTACTAGTCTGCAGTGTGCACCGGCTTGGGTTCTTTGTTTAGAGGTAGCAAGGAGGTATAATCTCCTTGGAAAATGTTAGTTCCAATGCATTTTTTTAAATGCTTGTCTTTGAAAATTCATTCAAATATGGACCTGTATAAACCTTCCATTGAATTATGATCATTTTGTGTGTGTGTGTTTATCAGTAAAAACCTTTTAGTCAATATCTCACTGAAAACAAGAAAGCTAAAGCTGACCTTGTAGTATAAACAACTTAGACACACACTGCATAACAAAAGACTACTAAACACTAGAAAGGCCGACATTTGCTTAAGAGCAAATACAGCATATTTCAGCCATACCCCTTCCCACGCAACATTGGACTGTTCCAAATCACCCCTGCGCAAAAATGGAACATCCTCTTAACAGTACATTATCCCCCAAAGTGGACTGGTATTGTGAATTGATTCCAGGTAAAAACAGAGCTTGCTTCTATTTTTCAGAAAATGACAATAATCACACCTTCCATTCAGAAAATTTTCATCATGACTGAAAATTGTTGAATGACTTCATGTAATGTCATTAACAATTTTCAGTACGATAACTAGGTGTAAGTTTAAAAAAGTATAAGCTCCTTGTGATGTGGGTACATTTATTATTGCAGTGAACTTTTTTTATTCAAGTAGGGCATACGATTTAATAATTATCAAGCAGGTGCAGGTACTGTAGGAGCGTTTGTTTTCTTCAAGCTGTAAAACTGTTAAACTGTTTTACTTTGTATGCAATGAGCCATCGAGCCTATTCTTATTTTAGTTTAACAACTTCCTGCCAGACCCGGAAGATACGATTGAACCTTGTTCGAGGATTTATTTTCGTCTGTCTGGTCAGTCTGTTCATACCCTGGCGCTGAGAGTGTTTTATTGGGCTGAAACTCTGGCAGTTTAAAGTTACTTACAATTTAAATGTTCAAAGTTTATGTCAAACAACAACAGCACTAGGAAATGTGGCCACTATAGACAGGTGGTCACTATAGAGAAAATGCTGATACGTTAAACATACGTTAAACATGATTTCAGTACACTGATCATTAATCATATAAACATTGCACAGGTAAGCCAATTGTTTAGATGTACAATTAAGTTCAAATAATTCTGAAGAGAAATATTGATGAGAAAATAATCATTCTCGCCACTGTCTAACTTATAATTACGTATCAAAACTAAACGATTTTCTAACTAACGCACCTTCATCAAAGGACCGCCGGCTATCAATCAAACACGGCTGTTGATTAGACTTAGAGTTTCAAACAGTCATGTGCTGTGTGCCAGTTGACAGCGAACTTCATGCTACGTGATGTTTTACATTGCTTGGACCTTCTTTCCTACAGCGGTGCTTCTACAAAGTATTTAGACTGTAACACTGAGTCCCACATGTTTTATAGAATAGAATTTGACGCAGAACAGCGTTTTTTGCTGGGTATTTTTCTTGAAACATGTCCGTGGGAATATCAGCGAGGCGGCGACGTAGGCATATCAGACCGTCAACAAAAGTCGCACGGCGGCTAACGGCGCAGCGAAGATACTAGCGCTATAAATAAGCGCTTCAACTAAGGATGGCAACCCGTACAATATTTTTGTATACTGTTGAGCTAAGTAAAGTTTGTTGTTTATGAGGTTTTAGTTGTCTTTGAAGCTTTGACCCGAAATATTTTAAAGTCAAACTGCTGAAGAGAAGTAAGTGACTGCTACGATTATCGTAGATATGGCCCTAGAAAAACTGATGAAAGAAGCCTTCTCAATAGTCTAAAAAGAAAGAGCTTCCGGGGGGGCTTCGCCCACCTGGGTCCCCCCCACAGTGGCCCTGCCCCTGGACCCCGCCAGGGACATTCGGCGGCCCCCGGACCCCTGTCCGACGCTTTGAAAAAATCCTGGCGAGAAGTCTGTACGGCCTGAGTCTTCAAGTTAACGTATTGTGTGGTCCCGCTTATGAATATTAATTAGCCTTCGCTTTCCTCTTCGCTGATTGGCTGAACCATTAATTGAATTAACTCTTCCTGCCGGCTAGACGCAGGTGCAAATGTCGGCTCTGTGGGGTGAACGTCCGAAAGGTCATGGCATGGAGAACGAAAGAAAACCAATTTCCCCTAAAAAAAAGTGCTGTAATTAAGCCTTTTACAGTACTTTATGCCAAAAATTTTACTTGGATCATTTTACCAACTATCTTATGCCTATCTATACCAAATGTTACTCATACCAGGGTACAGGGGTGCAAAATATACCGTTATAAGACCGTCAACAACAGTCGCACGGAGCTAACAGCACAGCGAAAATACCATCGCTAGCGTTTCAACTTCGGATAACAAGTTATAAGTACTGTTGAACTCAGTAACGTTAAAGTTTGTTTTTAGTTGCCTTTGACGGTTTGACCTGAAATAGTGTTACGCTAAACTCCTGAAGAGAAGTTAAGTGACTGCTGCGATTATCATAGATATGCCCCTAAGAACTGATACAATATAAAGCCTTCTGAATAGTCTAAAATGCGAGAGCCTTAGGCGGGCTTCGCTCCCCCTGGCGGGAACACTGCTATATGCGGGATCATGAGGCCCCGCTTATGAATATTAATTAGCCTTTGGCCTCCTCTTCGCTGATTGGCTAGGTCTTTGATTCAATTAACTCTCCGGCTGACGCGCACAGGTGTGGCTCTGTGCGGGGTCACGGAAGGTCACGTCGGGAGGCCAAAAGAAAACAAATTTCCCCTCAGAAAAGTGCCAAAATTAATCATTTTAAAGTTGTTTATGTCAAAAATTTTACTTGAATCTTGTTACCAAGTATCTAATGCCTATCTATACCAAATTTCAGGTCATTTAATTGTAATACCAGGGTACAGGAGCCAAAAGTGTCCTTTTTTGGTCAAAAATTGGCCAAAAATCGCAAAAATAAGCATTTTGTTGCACTGTACACCAAAAGTGTTATTGAATTTATATGAAGGGATTATCAAGGCACATCTGTGTCAAATTTCAGCTCATTCGGTTGCAATACCAGGGTACAGGAGCCAAAAGTGTCCTTTTTTGGTCAAAAATTGGTCAAAAAATCGCAAAAATAAGCATTTTGTTGTACTGTACACCAAAAGTGTTATTGAATTTATATGGGGGCATTATCAAGGCACATCTCTGTCAAATTTCAGCTCATTTGGTTGTAATACCAGGGTACAGGGGCCAAAAGTGGCCTTTTTTGGTCAAAAATTGGTCAAAAAATCGCAAAAAAAAGCATTTTGTTGTACTGTACACCAAAAATGTTATCGAATTTATATGGGGGCATTATCAAGGCACATCTCTGTCAAATTTCAGCTCATTTGGTTGTAATACCAGGGTACAGGGGCCAAAATATACAGTTTTGGTCTAAAATTGACCAAAAAATCTCAATAAAATCATTTTAGAGGCAGATATGAAAAAACTGAGAAAAAAGCATCTAGGTATTGGCCCATTCTACCCCTGTGCCAAATTTCAGGTCATTCGGTCCAGGAACGGCGGAGATGAATCACTTTGAAGATTTGACAGGAGAAAGAAAGAAAGAAAGAAAGAAACATTACGAATACAATATATTTCACCATACTATGTATGGCTGAAATATAAAAAGACTTGTAATCATTAGACCTTTTGTTTTGTGGCAAGTGCAAATAACAGATAATTACATCTCATAGGGGTGCGAAGGACATTATTCATTAGCCACTTGGCTTGATTGACAGCAAGATTTTCTCTTGAAGGGAAATATTTGTAATCTAAACTTTAAAACGTTCTGAGGACCCCTAGCAATCTCTAAGAAAGATTAGATTTGAAGTAGAATGATTTGTAATGACCTGTACTACACAAAGCTGTGTTGCACATTTTACTTATCATTAGCTGTCTTATGCTATAAGGCAAGAAAGACAGGGACACCCCAAAACTATGTTACTGGAAAAGAAAAAAAAAATTTTTACTAAAACAGGAATAATATCTTTAATGTTGCTAAACAGTTCCCAAACGGGAGTAGTTCAAAGTATGTACCCTCAAAAAATCATACGTTTCTAATGCTGGGAATGGGTCCTCGATTTGCCTTTTTTGTGAAAAAAATATACATTATATTATATATGAAATTATAAAAATGTATGACAATTACCATCATAAAATTATCATTTTTACAACCATAATGCTCTGTTTTACATCTCTGCCGAGTTTGAACCGTTTTTTACAATCTATGGCTTAGTTATGGCAGTTTTCAGACAAGGTCTTGAAAATCACTGTACAGACCCTCTGGGCAACCTTACGGCTGCTGAGAAGTCAAGTTACTAAATTAAAGTGCAAATTACATGATTATATATTACAGTCTCGCTATGTTCCGCTATCTTAGATTTTGACCAATGACGTAATCCAAATAGAATAAATTTTAAATATTAATCCATGAAAGTTACATAACATTGTATAGATTGCTAATGATATATAGCAACACGTATCGTTCAGCATTAAAACCTTGAAAACTCATTGTTTAAACCAAAATTATAAATGTTTGTGAAACATGCCTGCCACATACCCGTTGCCATGACAACACAAAAATAACAAACATTTTAGAATGTTCCTAAGTAAATTTTAGGTAAAGTTATCAATTGTGCTGTTCCTTGCTTTCGTTGGCCAGGACTGAGATATACGACGTCAAAGTTGCCGCGGTCACTTTTTGCCCCCACCCCCTTAAGACAGGGTTAAAAGACAGTTTAATTTGCTCCCAAAAAAACAGATTAAATTTTTTACAACATAGAATGTATTAGAACATTGCTACAATTTAGATGCGCACTTTCAGTTTGAGAATTACAGGAACATAAAGTCCTGCTAAATGTTCAGTTATTCAATAAATAAGAACTTAATGAATTATCTTCATACATTCGACATGTCATTTTAACTATTTATCAATACGAACTGGCCTGATATATTTCGGAAAAGGTTAGAGTTTTTTTAAGTTGATGACTTATATGGGACTTTTATTATTTTTTTAAATCTTTTTTTAACCATTTTAGATACATTTTAGATAAAAAAAATGTATCCTTCCCAAAATTTTGGGCACTATCCACTTTCATTTGACCTTTTTTTTTAATTTTTTTTCCGGGTCTAGGGATTTGAGTACATTTTCAACAGGCCAGGTTGGGGTCACTGACCTGGACACACGCACACAATACTTTATACGGAGGTTTTCAACACAATGTGTAACCAATAATACTTCTTTCATGGTTGTTGATTATACTGAAGCCTATGATTTGCGTTGGGGTGTTTATGGACACGCCTGTTTTACTTTCTTATATGGGGCGCACTGGAAGAATCCATTCTTTCTTGGGGAACGTTTAGGCGGTTGAATATGGAAAAGTTCGTATCTAGACAATGTTCTTTGGACTTAAAATAGAATGTCACGGAATTTAATTTCGAACTAGCTTGATTAAACAAAAGTCATTGTTTCATTGGACATGTATTTGGACTGGTCTGATTCACATTTATCGTTGGATGCACAGGAAGAGTCCATTCTTGCACGGGAAACTCTTTTTTGCATTGATTTTTGGACTAGGATGATCAAGTCTAGACGTTGTTGGACCTCTCCACTTAACATAGAGATGTCACCGGGAAATTCCGTGCTTTTAAATAATCTAGAAGTTGAATTTGAACCTTAGGCCGTGATTCAAAATTACTTTTGTAACTTTTTGTAAAGTGTTTAATGACTTCAAGGAGGTTGAATAAGGGAAAGGAGTCGGCTCATAATTAGCACCCCGCCGTAGCCTTTGTTTGGGCCTGCCAAACCCCGTCGCGTCTCATTGTTCGGCGTGCCGGCGGCGCTTCTTTGTGAGGCCATGTTTGACTCCCATGAACCCGCCAAAAATGCCGCATAATGAGCCAGCCATGACGTCATAGGCCCGATGTGGTCCGAGCAGGACCCGAGCAGCTGCCGAGGTGTCGACGGTATAGGTTCAGTTTCCGACAATTTCCTTATTTGGGTTGCGCACTAGGGCTGCGCAAAGGACAGCATCTTGGAGAGGACAACATGGCCGACACGTAGATATTTGTTTCATCGCTCTACGACGAAAATGGGTGAGTTTACAGCCATTTCTTTGCACTTGACGTCGTTTTTTGCCTTAGAAATATGAAGAAATATGTATCGATTTATGCTGTGGTTACAAAATTATGGACGGTTTTTCCAATAAACTGCATGGTTTTGTTTGGTAGTACAACTCTTCGTCTTTTCATTCATGTAGTTTTTAGCGTCGGGGAATTTGGATTTTTTTCGGGGCCTGGACGATTTTGTTTACATCATTTTGATTTCGGTATGGTTTCCGTCGATGGTCTAGCGAGCAGAGAAGGGGAAGCTGCGAAGGGGAGGGGGTGTTTTATTCTATATTAACCTCCTTGATTTTCTTGACCAGATGGGCAACGCGCCTCTGAAAAAAAATTTGCGATTTTGTTCAGAAAGTATTCTTGAAAATCTGTTTTTACATGTCTTGGCTTTTCCCATCTGGTTTAAAAAATGGTAACATTAAGGCATGGAGATTGTATGGAAAACTTCCTCGGGATACAAACAACGATTTTGCAGTAGCATATCATTGCATTTACTGTAAGTTAGATTATTGTGAATTATTATAGCTATAACTATAATTGATTATTTATCTATGGAAAGATAGATACTTAACTATAGACCGGTAAACACATATTTTTTGGTTTTCCAAAGAACTATACTCTACTCATGTTTTGACCTGTTGCCATGTGATGTGCAGTGTAATATAAGTGGAAATGGGTTACTTACCATTTACTATCTTTTCTGCTATCAATTCAATTAGATGCATAACCTTCATCCATCCTGAATCTATATTTCTATTTTTATTGCAGATCACAAACAAAAGCTCGCCAATGTTTGTAGAGTATGTGGACTTAGATTCAAATTTGAGAAAGGGCGAAAACCAAAACCAGTGAGTGCTTTTAGAGAAGCAGTTGTCTACTTGTACAATGGCTATGATGTTCAGCAAGACATAGAGGATGTCCACCCACCTTCTGTTTGCGAGAAGTGCCGTCGTGCCCTGGCCAGGGTTCAAAACTTAATTCTGACAGGGAATGCACCGACCCCCATGCTGCCTACTAAACTGCCCGACTTTGGTCCTCATGGGGATCCGTGTAACATCTGTGTGTACAAGCAAGGAGGTTATGGTAGGCCCCCGAAAAAGTATTTTTTTAGTAAAGTGAGAGTCCCATCTTCTGCAGAGACCACGGCCACACTTGAGCCTGTCTTGTCCGAGCCCACCATGTCCGACTTTTCTAAGACTGCCACGCCGCCTGCCATGTCCGAGCCTGCTACGCCGCCTACCATGTCCAAGCCTGCCATGTCCGAGCCTGCCATGTCCGAGCCTGCTACACCACCTGCCATGTCCGAGCCTGCCATGTCTGAGCCTGCTACGCCTGCTACGCCACCTGCCATGTCCAAGCCTGCCATGTCCGAGCCTGCTACGCCGCCTGTCATGTCCGAGCCTGCTACGCCGCCTGCCATGTCCGAGCCTGCTAGTACGTCTGCCATGTCCAAGCCTGCCATGTCCGAGCCTGTCCCAGCCTGCTACGCCGCCTGCCATGTCTGAGCCTGCTACGCCGCCTGCCATGTCTGAGCCTGCTACGCCACCTGCCATGTCCGAGCCTGCTACGCCGCCTGCCATGTCCAAACCTGCTACACCGCCTGCCATGTCCGAGCCTGCTAGTACGTCTGCCATGTCCAAGCCTACCACCGTGCCTGTCATGTCTGAGCCTACGTCATCTGAACAGGCCTCCAAAGACTTGCAATTAACACTTGCGACACATGAAAACATTGTGCACGAAGCAAGCAAGCATGGCTTCATTTATGTTGCCACTACAGATGCAGGGACACTTATCCTGGCCAAGCTCAAGGTCATCAAAGTAGATTGTTCAGTATCCATTCAAATTGACATTAACAAAGATGGAACATGGCAACTTAAGGTGCAGGGCAAGAAACTGTCTTGCTCCAATCACGACTACCTCCATGCAGATCTGTCTCCTGTTCTGACTGAATCCATGTGTGCAAGTTTTTTCTTCTATCTGTCACATTGCCATTTTTGCAGTGGAAATGTTGGCTATGATGCACTTCTAAATGCCAGGAGAGAGGGAATGGACTTGGTCACATTCAGGAAAGTAGATGGTAGTGTAGCAGCGAAAGAGGAGGTGGGAACTGACAGCAGAACGATTCGACATGTAGACTGCCAATTGCTTTTACCACCCAATAGGATGTCAGCAAGGTGTGACAGGTGTATAACATACGGCCACTATTTACGTGGGGCAGTCGCAAAAATCAGAGACAAACAGAACACAAGCATTTCGCATGATTCCAAAATACCCCACAAGCATTTGTCAAGGGAGCAGCTTGAGGCGAAAGTCAATGATGCCCAGAGGGAAAAGAAGTACCAAAAGTCCTGTGCTGCCAAGATCAGGAGCCGTGTGGGTAAAGCGGTTGATACGGAGGGCTGTACATTGAATGATTCCCAACACAGATTCCTACAACAGATCCTAGAATCTTCGACGGCGAAGGACACCATGGACACAACATTTGCCAAGGACACACCACAACAGTTTCTGTTCCAGCAGCAAGTAGAAAGAGCCAAGCAACATGACGCAAGAACCATGAAATGGCACCCAATCATGGTCCGTTGGTGCCTGGCTATCTATCACTCTTCACCTGCAACATACAAGTTCATTCGCGACTCCGGCTTCCTCTTCCTACCACACACCAGAACACTTGATAGATACAGCAAATTCACTGATCCTACCTCTGGATTCAATCCAGACGTTCTCAAGAAACTGCTGGAAAAAGCGAAGATAGATGAGTTACCTGAGTGGAAGAAAAATGTCACCTTACTCTTTGATGAGATGAAGGTTAAGTCAAATCTGGTATATGACAAGCGAACAGGAGAGCTGATCGGGTTTACAGAGCTTGGTTCTATCAACGATGAGATCAAAAGCTTTGAGAAGCGTTGTCAGAGCCAACAAGAAGATGACACAAGCGGAGCTGACCCCGACCTGGCGACACATGTACTAGCATGTATGGTTAGGGGAATATTCACTCCCCTTGAGTTTGTGTTCGCCTACTATCCCTGTTGCACATTCTCCAGCGTCCAACTTTTTCCAGTCATCTGGGATGCAACAGGTGTACTTACTGAGCTGGGATTCCATGTGAGAGCCTTCATCTGTGATGGAGCATCTCCAAACAGAAGGTTTGACTAAGTTTATTGAAAGCCACTGTGCCATCTGGAGTTTCTGGCGAAATAATATTATTAAACAAATATAATATCAAGCATGCTTTGTACTTTCTGAACAAGAGTGTCATAGCTATCACTGTAATATTCTGAGGGTTGTCAAACTAGGGTATATCTGTGCTTTTAGCAGCCATCCTTTTGCAAATAATAACATTCTTAAATATTTCATTTCATGCTACTTCACAAATAACATTAATGCTTAAGCAATATCATCTGTTGTATTTGAGGGTGTAGTAGTTATGAGTGTTGCCATTCTATGATGTCCCCTTGTGTTCCTTTATCTAGGTTATGACTGAGTATACAATAACTTTCTTAGAAGATATGCTACTTGAAAATCCTGTACAAATACTTAGTAACTGTGCTAACATGTTGCCTGCAGTATTTGATGGTATTGCATTTTTTCTTGTGCTCTTGTACTCCAGGTTCTACCGCCTCCACGGGAATGAAGGGGAGATGATGATATACTGGGCGTGGAACATCCACAGTGAAAATGAAAAGATCTACTTCTTCTGTGATGTTCCACACCTGTTGAAGACAACAAGGAACAACTTTGAAAACTCTGGTGCCCACAGCAAAACCAGACATTTACATGTATGTTTTGTTAACTGGATTTTCTGTGCATTGATTGATGAATATGACATTGTGATATGATTTGCTTTTTGACTTGTTTGTTTTTTGTTACTTGTATGACTAGGTTTGTCTGAATAGCATTTTCCTAATGTCTTTTGCAGTACAACAAGCAACCCATAAGCTGGCAGCACATCATAAAGCTGTATGAGTGGGACTTGGGGCTCGACAGAGAAGCGGTGGGGTTGAGGATGTTGAAAAATCTCACCCATGACCATGTGTTCCTCACGCCATCCTTAAGGATGAGAGTGAGTCTTGCTGTGCAGGTGTGTTGATATTGATACTGGGATAGTAGATATATAAGATAGTTATCAAAAATTTCATGTATGACATGAGTGGGTCTGTGATGCAATTAAAAAGCTATTGTGGTGGGAACACAGAAGCTTTTTGTCCAAGTGCTATCCAGTTATATTGATTTATTCTCTCCTTAACATTGTTTAATGTCAAACATTTGGGAATTCACCTTGCTGTTTCTTCTAAATCAGTTTTTTAATGGCAACCAACATTGGCAAACCTGAGAGTGAGGCAGGATTGCAGTTTTTCCCTGGATGTTATAAGTTAGTTGTAGAAGTGTATTATAGAAGTTAAGACTTAAGTGTAGAAAATAATTTTTTCATGCTGTTCTTGTATTCTTTTCTTGTATTTTGTAACAGGTCCTCAGTAAGTCAGTCTACCATGGCCTCACCATGCAGGGTCGCCACGACACAATCTCTACAAGAAAATTTGTCCTCATGATGGACAAATTTTTCGACTGTCTGAATGTGAAGAACACTGAATCCAACAAACCTGTCCTGTATCCATACAGGAATGTTCTGGATGCCAGATTTACGGTAAGCAAAAACTAAAATATTGATTTGGCTGCATATATGCAGAAAAACGTTGGTTCTGATGACAAATATGTATATAGCACAATTGTAATCTGATGTCATGTAAGGTCGTAAATAATTACATTTTATGACGAGTAATGATGCTGATATGTAAAACTAAGGAAACCAGGAAAGTTAAGTGTCTTGTAAATCTATTGCAACAGCTTTGTGCATTTATTTCACCACAGTGGCTGGAGGAGGACTTCCTGGGGTTCCTGAGAGAATGGGAGGAGGAGGCTCATGGAACTCCGAACCTATCAAAGGACGACAGGAACCGAATGTGCCTCTCTAAGCAGACGTTGGAAGGACTTCGCATCACAGGTAAATTTGGCCTTTATTTATTGAATTTGGCTGATATATCAAAGTAAGTAATGCAGGCCTCTGAAGCAATCAGCAAACAATGAAACATGTAACCTGTGGTCTAAAACATTATGTTTTTCGTCTAATCCATATTCATTATATCTTCTTGTGTGTTGCAGTTGCCTCATTCACCACGCTGACCAAGGTGCTGCTCCAGGAGGATGGTGTCCGGTACGTCTTGAGCGAAAAGTTCACTCAAGACCCCCTGGAGCAGCACTTCTCCAAACAGCGGCACCGTTGTGGGGCAAACGAGCACCCCACAGTGATGGAGTATGGCCGAAATGAACTCAACATCCTCGTCACTGGTGAGATGGCTGCAGCTTTCAGGAGGCCAAACGGAAACTGGAGGGGAAGGGGAGATCATCAGGCACAAATTGATTTCTCTGATAATACACCGCTGCCAAAAAGGCCACGGAAAAGGTAGACTACAGAAGTGTGTGTGGCCAAGGCCCTTTGATCAGAAAGAAATGTTTTATATCATACTTGTTTTAAGCTTGCAGTTGTTAGGTGTATATACTTGTATGTATGAAGTTGTCTTCTATTAATTGTATTTGCTGCCTCGACTGCAGTGGGGATATTTTTTTGTAAAAGTAACTGTTGTGAAACAAAGAAAGTTACTACAAGTTATGTGTGGTGGTAATAGCTGAATCATACATCAATAGCTGAAAACTTTGTTTAAGCTTTAATGTACATATGAAATGAATACAGGAAGATAAATGCATTATCAGAAACAAATGTAGACTTGGACAGAAAATCATGTCAACAGTTTTATTTAGTCAATGTAATACCTGATTTCTTAACCATACTTAAAGTTCACGGTTTTCACAGAGCCTATAGAGTGAACTTATCATTACTAACAATAATCCGTAGACTTTTTTTTTACTCACACCTGCCACTACAGTGAACATGTAGTTCTGATAACAAGTTTCTCTGGTACCGAGAAGACAAATTGAATCACAGTGCTTACATGCTATTTATGTAAAATATCTGTACATGTAATGATGTATATAAAACACTAAGATAGGTCCTTCATGTGTACAATTGTCAAGATATTTAGATACAATACCTATAGAGGTGAAGTTGGAGGTCTGTCAAAAATACAGCAAGTGTATTTTACAATGATTTTCGAAGTGACTTCTCCCCCTTCTTCGAACCAACGTCACTGTTCTTTCGTCGTTGAACCAAGATATAGGCATCTGCAAATGCACGACATCTTAAGTTTACATATTTGTGCAGAACAGCTTCCAGCAAAGCCATGCTGACCTTCTCGTTACTTATGTGGGCGGTAGCAATATCACACCAGTACTTATTAACAATATAACTGGATTCAAGGTTCTTAATGATCTCATCCCTTAGCCCTGAGAGCTTGCCCTGGCGCAGCTGCTCAAGGTTAGCCGTGCTTCTAACAACATTTTCCACACGGCGGAAGAACAGATACACTTCGTCTTTGACCATAAACAACCCACCACGACTAACTTCATTGATCCAGAGTTCTGTGTACAGCAGGAATGTACTTGGTCTGTTATCCACAGAACTCACTCTCCACTGCTGTAGTATATGTACATACAACTGGGCAACCTTATTATTGGCTAACTTTCGGTACTTCTTAAGCAGTGCAAAAGGGATAAATCCTGCAATGTACCTGACTACTTGTTCCTCTTCAGGAGTCATCGTGGATGCTACTCTAGCTTCACTGGAAATGGGTGCATCTACTGTGTGCCTTTTACGCAAAAGGCCCTCAAATACCTGTCGTGTCAGGAACTGGTGCAACAGAGGACAGGGGGTCTTACACACACTAGTCATCAAATCCTTCCACAAAGCAATGTAAATCTTTCCTGAACACAAGAGGTAGTACTGTCTGAACATATGTTCATATGCAGCGCTACATAAAGTCGCTCTGTCACCTGACACTATTACATCCCATAATAAACCACACAGGTTGCCAACAAACTGAGTGTGCTGAGAGATATCTAGTGTATCCAAGAGTTCTTTTGCTGTCTGTGCTGCAGTGTTGCCTGGTGTTTTGAATGTTCCAATCGTCACATGCCAGGGAGGGTACTTCACAGCTGCTTCCAGGGCCTGTATCAGCAGCTCTGGTCCGTCCTTAAGTGCATCCTCCTTGGTGTAGGTGGAAGTAGGTCTTTTCACTGAAGTAACATACAAACAATTTCACATTAAACAGATATTAAAGTAGTGTAGATTCACTGTATGTAGCAAAACAACCAATGAAGTTAAAATTCCAACAGAAAGTAAATTTTGAACATTACATATTTTTCCATTACTTTGGGTCCCTTGTTCAGGTTTTAAACAAAGTTTGTGTGTACCTTTGATCTTGCGAGGCTTGGAAGCCTGACTGGCTTTCTTCTGCAGCTTGTCTTCTGGATTGTCCTGTGCTGTGTTGTCACTGTTGGCCTTGCTTGGCCCTTCCGCTGGTAAAGAGGAAAATCTGTTAGTACATGTACACTGAAGCCCTCAGACAGGTAAGAATTTGCAACATTATACTATGTATCCCTCTTTTCAACCTCCTTGAATCGGGCCAGTAACTATTAACTCTCATCTTGAACTGCTCGTAAATGAACCCAAATGAAATGAAATGAAAGAATTCGATTTTAACCCATCGATTTACCGCTTGAAAACAACTTGAAGGATTGTTAGAAGTTCGGCAGCGAGTGCAAGACGCCCCCCTCCCCACGCTAGGTTACGCGTTTCGCTTTAAAAAAAAACGCACATCTTTGACAGAAATTCGACATCTAACCCGTCACCCAAGCAATTTGAAATCTTGCAACTTACATGATATTCCGTGACTTTCTCTCTTGTGTCTGCTGAGCCAGCCAGCTGTTGCGTACTCTCTGTTGCAGAGATCGCACGGGATTTTGGGCTTTTCACCGCTAGCTGGACTTGTACTTGTAGCTTGCGCAAGGCTCCCGTGCGTCGCATTTCCACCATCAAGGGGCTCGTCTTCCGTGTTGTCGGCTTCATCGTCGCTAGTTTCGGGATTTGTAGCCTCCTCCAACTCATCAAAATCATCATCAAAATCACTAAAGTCAAAATCATTCCACTCGAAGTCATCGTCTCCCGGCCGCGCCATCTTGAGTGCGGGGAAACAATGGGAATTATGCCGTGCGCGGCGTGGGATGTATGCAAATCGGGACTAATTCGCACCCCAGTGTTTACTGCACTTTTAACACGTGAGTCGAACATCGCTGAATGGGGATTGATTATGAGCCGACTCCTTTCCCTTATTCAACCTCCTTGATGACTTGGATAGGACACTTAAGTGAAAATAAAGCTAACGACTGTTACGGTTGGTAAATATTCCACTCCTGCCATATCCTGTTTTGAGGCCGAACAACCTGACAGAAGTCAGAAGCTGGTTTTAGTAAGGGCCCCTGGCGCCTAGTTTCCACAACATTTGAACTTCGCGGCGTTTTGTTGTCGAGCCCGGGAAGTACCGCGACCTTTAACCTCTGTGACGTATTCCGACCACCAACCTGCCCCAGCTCGCACGTCCAGCACACATCTTGACTGCGCGGGAACTTATCGTATAAATAGAGTTTTCCAGTCCGGCTTTCTCAATCGAGGACTTGCCATTGTGGACCGTAATTGTGAACTCTTCATTTAGAGTTTGTTACGACCTCGTCTGTGGCACAAAACGTATTACGGACGTACGAAAATAGGAGGTTTTTTCCCCGCGAGTTCGTCCAGCTGAAATGTGGGGAGGGGGGTGCCATGCCTTCCTGCGTAGTTTGTAGTAACTCCCGCAAGAAAGGTTTCAACATCGGTCCCGTCCCATTCGACGACGCTGACAGCCTCGATAAGTTCTGGATGTGTCGACGGGGCGACAGAAGTAGCTCCAACGGCGCCGCCCTCCCCAGTCTCATCGGCCGATCTCGCTGGGCGCCTGGGCTGGTAGTTGTACGGAGTTCATATTCTGTGGGTCAAACCCCTCGTACTCCTCAAAGCCCTCAAACTCGTTTACTCCCCCCAAGTCGCCGGAATCCATCATTGGGAGAGTAGCGTGGTGACAAAGCCGTGGTATAGCGTATTGGCGTATTTAGCAGTATGGAGGTTGGTGGTCGGAATACGTCACAGAGGTCAAAGGTCGCGGTACTTCCCTGGCTCGACAACAAAACGCCGCGAAGTTCAAATGTTGTGGAAACGCTAATCTATGATGGACTAACGTAAAACAAGTAAAAACTGGACTTTTTGATGTATTTAAAATATTGCAGAATGCTTTACAAAAAAAGGTTTAGTTCCCCTTTAAGAACGAGTAATTGGAATGCGTTTATTGCATACTCCTTTTTTCATCATCCTAGGTAGTGTGGCATCATGAGTTACATCAAGAGTCCCACAGACTCCCCGCTGGTGGAAGGAACCTTTGGACAACTGTTGGACGACACGGCAGCGAGCTGGCCAGACACAGTAGCGTATGTGTTTAAGAAGACTGGCTCAAGGATCACATTCGCCGAGATACAGGATAAGGCAAGAATTCAAGACGAATAAACAGATATACAGAACTTTCTTGAAGTAAACGTCCATGTAAATGGACATATTTGTACTTTGAAATCCGTACAAAGACATTATAATTTAACATCTGTGATACATACGCAACTGAAGAAGTAAAGCTTGCTACACATCTACGGCAATACTTCCATACATCAACGAGTATTGTTTTATGAACGTAAGGGGTCGTGTAAGTATCAATATTAAGAACAATTACATGAAATGCCTCTCAACATTCTTAATCCCCGCCTCTCCAGGCAAACAGGCTGTCAGCAGGACTGAAGGCCATAGGGACAGAGCGGGGTGACGTAGTAGCCTGGCTCGTTGGTCATCACCCGGAATGGATCTACTTGTATTTTGCCGTGGCGAAGTTGGGAGCTATTGTGGTTAGTATCCCCGTATAATGAAGCAAGACTTGATTTAAATCTGTAAACATAGGGTTTTAGAATTGCCAACTTCAGTATCTGTAAAGAATATAAGCATTCCATTACTTATTTGACGTCAGTTTTTGAAGACTGTACACGTTTCGAGGTATTTTAAGGATTTTTAGTTGTATAAAGTCTGTGGCGCCCCTCGTCTCTGTTTGGAGATGGATTTCAAGCCTTGAGTCTGATGGGTTTATTTGTTCCTGTAACAATTTCCTTTCTGTGCTTTATTTGCTTTATCCGCTAGTCTTGTAGTAAACTGCATGTATTCTCATTAGAAGGTTTTGCACATGTATTATGGCCACTGGATGGAATTAGTGACATGAATTACATTTATAAAATGTAATGCTTGTGACCAACATGTATATACTGTTGTTTGTTTTACAGTTGCCCCTTCAGGCACATCGTGTCGGTAGGAGCGATGAAGCAATGACTTATTCCCTAAAAAAGGTACTGTCATCCCACGGGAAGGAAGCGACATGACAATTTCTCGTTGTCAGGGACTGACTTGGTCACACTTCTAAGTCACACTTCTAACTCGAGGAAACCGTTTCCAGCGGATGTTTCTTTATTACTACAAAATTTTCCAATAGGTGCTAGAAGCTGGATTAACCTAGTAATGACGCTAGTTTCTGTCAAGATAGACTCCATGCTGATAAACAATTACTGTATAAATACATTAAGTTAGTGGCGCTTTAATTTCGCGGTGGTTTAGAGTTCGCGGTAGCAACATGCACTTTAGTTTCTTACTGCAATGGAAAATACCGTAAATGCAGAAACTTTGCGGTAGTGAGTATGTAAGTCAATTCCCTAAATACAGTTTTATTCCTACAGGCTGGTGTGAAGGTACTTGTCATCGGTGACATAACCGGAGTCGATCAGACTGACGACACGGTCCCGTACCTGTGCAGTTTGTTTCCTGAAGTTAAAACAGCGAAACCAGGAAATCTGCAGATAAAGAGGTGAACGTATGATAATTTACCACGCTGTTGATGTTATACCCCAAAATGTCTCAATCATTGTTCTGATATGCTTTGAATTGACCAGGGACCTTATTTTTTTTTCAATTCCAGGTTACCAAAGCTGACGAGTATTATTGTGCTTGGGGAAACTGCAACAGGGTAAATATATTTACAACTGTGTATTACGATATTTTAACTCATAATTAATGGCATATCAAACAAAAAAAGCACATGTACAAATCCATTTACTCCCATACGTACATATTTCTTTCTGCTTAAGCTATTACAAAGCATTCTATATGAATTTTTTTCTTAAGCAATATAAATGTATCTTTGCTAATGTTGTCAAATCCTGGAATTTTCATTCTCTCGTCGAACTGGCTGTCCCCCATTGCCTAGTTAAAAAAAGACACTAGGTTATCCTTGTTTATAAAGCCTTGGGCAACAACACGGCTTTTTGTTCCGTCGCTACACTACTATGCCCGAAATGCTGAGTGCTAAGCAGAGAAACCAGCCTGTGCAATTTTAAAAGTCTTTCGGTTGAAGTGCTAGGTGATTAAACATAAGGCCTACCAAATGTAAGGCGAACAATCTTCCCTCTTTGTCATTGCTAGTTCATGTTGCATGTTATCATAGGGTACATTTACGCATTTTGTGATCGTAAATTCTATAGAGTTGGTGAGTCCCTTTTCCCAACGAACTCCCTCCTACGCAGGGACACCCAACAGCGAAACCGTCTGTCTGGAGGTAAACAAGGGTACATCCAGATATATACAGGCGGTTCCGGCGCTAGATGTCCCTGCGTAGGGAATGCACTGGAACTGATACTACAATTCCCTGCATAACATTGTTTTCAGAATTGGTACTTACAGTATGAATGAAGTCCTGACGATGGGAAGCGATGCGAAGCTAATTGCAGAGGTGACGGCTCTTCAAGACCAGCTGGACTGTCACGACCCTTTCCAGTTGGTTTTCACGTCGGTAAGCAGTCAATAACATCTATCCACATCCTATCAATGTCATGGAGCAGTTTCTTTTGTTCTCCTATGTAAACCAACTGGTCTGGTAAATTGCAGGATTTTGACTTTTACAGACACTTTAACCCTATTCAGACCGGGGGGGGGGGCTTTTGAGGCCCGCGCTAACTTTGATGTCCTATAACGCCAGAATGACTTACGCTAGAGCCACCAAATTTGGTGAGTTTTCCTAAAATATTGTTGGCAACAATTTTACGAAGTTTGACAAATTTTCCACTTTTTCTTGTTGCAATGGCAACCGTTTGTTGACAGGCAGTTTTGCCAAAAATCACTATTTTTGGTTCTAACAATGTATTTTTCACATTTATTTGCTATAATACTGCCATTTTGTTACATAAATAACATATTATTAAGCATATCTTTCATAATTATATATGCATAAATTATGCTAATTTGATGACGTCATCAGCCCAAAATCCAAGATGGCGGACCGAATGGCCAGATCAAGAATAACAAGCTAATTATCCCTTAAAATGTGTAACTACCTGGTATTTTTTCATCAAAAACCATCTAAATTAATTAATTTAGTCTATTTCCATTGCCCTTTGTGATTATTTGTTGCAAAAAAAGTATTTTTAAAAATTCAAGGTGGTGGATATAATATGGCGGAGCCCAACTCGTATCTTAGATGTGCATGACGTCATTGATGTTGCTATTGGCAACGCAAGGCGTAACAAACATTATTATTCTGTTATCTGCACTTGTTGTTACATTTTTGTAGCATAACTTGAAGTTTTCTGAGAACACCCCTTTTTCATGGGTTTGGCCAATATACTCAAATTGATGACGTCATAATTACGTCATCTTACGTCAACGTAACATCAAACGTCACATACTTGTCAGATATCATGTCGACATCATGTCCTAAAAATTTGGTGGCCCTACGGCACGTCGTTTCAGAGTTATAGGACTTAGAAGTGGAGGGCCTCAAAAGCCCCCCCCCCCCCGGTCCAGGGATGACCAAAAAAGCCCGGTCTGAATAGGGTTAACTAGAGACTCAACTATTGAATTTGAGAACAAGCTATGTAAGATAGGCCTAGCGCCTCTAAGGAGTGAAATATGTACCAGCATGGTCCTGACCCACGGTCGTTGATGTATGTATGTATCGGTACCATGGGAACAGTGTTTTTTTTTTTTGGGTGTGGGGGGGTCTTCAACTGCAGCGCTGTAATACCTTTTTATTGGACCGGTGTTTGATTCCACCATACATACATCATGAAACAGCGGCCGGGACCAGGATAGCACATATTCGAGTCCATTGATCACCATCAACATTGCTTATTCCAGGATAACATAATTAACAACGGATTCTCCAATTTAAGTGTCAGTATAAGTCAAGCTTCTACAATGTTCTTGGTTTCCAAGGAACATGGGACAAAAATATCTCCTGCTCGACAGCAATGTCCCGCAACCTTTTTAGTCAGTTAATAAGCTTTAGAGATGCCATGGGAAACTTCTATTAATTATCATTAGTGTTGAAAATGTGTTTTCTGTGCTTTAAACTGCGCACATCCGACATTCTCCTTTAAACTCGTTTTATTATTGCCCCACATTCTTCGGTCGTCTTATTTGCAGGACTTAGATATTATAAAACACCGAAAAACTTTATAATTAGCTTTTGACGATAGGCAACTGAACATTTTCTTTTTTTCAAATAATTTTTCACAGGGCAGTACTGGACAGCCAAAGTGTGTTGAGCACAGCACTTACAGTGTGTTCAACATGACCCGTTTGGCCAGCATAAGTCGGCGCATGTTAACTGAGGTAAACCAGGAACAATACAAAATCATTTCAATATTTTTTTTATTAATACACAAATTAATATTGATATATATATATATATATATATATATATATATATATGTACACATATGTCATGTATGTACGTAGAGATCGACATATATCAGATTCTAGGGTTGCAATAAGAGAATGTCGACGAAAATCACGATCAGGACCTCTTTCAGCAAATTTGGCATATCATAAATGTGTCTCGTTTATCCGTCAAATGCTTCTCCCATTTGTACGGCTTATCAGTTGATCATGTTCTCTACCATACTCGGTTGAGCGAAGGCGACACAGGCACGCTCTATTCGTGTACGAGTCTGTGCGCGTGTCCCCTTGTCCGGCTAATATCGAACCATGTTCGATGATGTTATACCCCGTAATTCGAAACGAATGCGGGTTCGAACCTGTGGTTATTTGCGACTATTCAATGTAAATACGCGCCGCAAGAACCTTTTATCCTTAATGGGTGCTTGTTATGGCATTTACGGCTTTATGCCCAGCTCAAAATAAGAGAATTGATCTTTTTAGTACTCGAGTTTTACTTATTTTCCCTTTCTGATCAAAGTTGTCCGGGGGCATTTTTTGTAATCATTTCATGTTTTTAACTATGGGGCATTTTCAACCAAAAGATTGAAAGAAAAAAGTAGTTTCTGATGTCCCCTCCCCCCCAAAAAGAAAACAATGTAATTCTAATTTAAAACAAAATACTCTCAGACAAAAATAATAGATATTGGATATGCTTTTAATAAAGAAGCAGATCTCATATTTATCGATTTCAAGAAAGCCTTCGATTCTATCAATCGCACTACTATGTCTGAAATTCTGTTAGCATATGGCATACCACCCCATTAGTGAACGCAACTAAATTCATGTACGACAACACAGCTGCCATTGCTCTCACCCAAGAGGGGGAAACTGACTTTTTCAAGATTGACACAGGGGTTTTACAGGGAGATCCCCTCGCACCTTTCCTTTTCATAATCGTTCTGGATTATGCACTCCGTAAGGCCATCAATGCCAATGATGGCCTTACACTGCAAAGAAGACGGAGTTCCTGGCACCCAGCAGTGGTCATTTAAGATCAGGACTTCGTAGACAATATTGGACTACTCAAGGACACTATCTAAGCTGCGCAAGACCTCTCACATAGGGTGGAATGTGCCACCCAGGAAATTGGCCTCTATCTTAATTCCTCAAAAACCGAAGTGATGTACATAAATCCTAATGATCGCCTTCATGCCTTACAAGACAGAGACGGGTCCACTATCGGACGGGTTAGTGACTTTAAGTACTTAGACAGCTATAATAACTCTGTGTATGATGATGTCAATGTTCGTATTGGCCAAACCTGGGGCGCATGCCATTCCCTAACGAAGGTATGGAAGGCCCCCATTCAAAAACCACAAAGCTGAAAGTATTTAAAGCGTGTTAAGAGGCTATTTTGCTCTATGGTTCAGACTCATGGACACTAAGTATCTGTAAAAAAAACTGGATGGTAATTACACCTGTCTGCTTCGTTATGCTCTGAATGTACCCTGGCATTGTCACATCGGAAACAAAAAAGTGTACAATGGACTTCCCCTGATCTTTATCCTTTAGAATATTATGATTGGAGACCCATGAAACAAACACCATGTTTTAATTGAAAATGTGTATTTCTATCCCGAAACCCGGCTTACAAAAAAGAAAATCACAAGCATTCAATGTTTTTAAGTAGTGCTAAAGCTGTGAAGTTTAATCTTAGTGCAACCGAGCAATCAAAAGTTACATTCATATGTATATGTATATATAGAATACTACTTAAGTACAAGCCTAGGCCGCCTTAAGCCAACTGAGTAAAATAACACGTCTAAATTATGAAATAATTATCCAAAAAGGAAGCTTTCCCTAGTCAAGAGAAAGTCTATGGTTCCAGACTTTACGACAATAGTCTTCCTCATACCAAAAAGGTCTTTGTAAGCCATTAAGCAAGCCATTAAAAGTTTCACATGTGCAAAAACGGATGTGCAGCAATCTGATTAGAAATCAAGCAAAAGAAACATCTGATATTAGTGCTCAAAATTCATGTGTTTTAATCACTTAAAAGTGTTTGAAAACATCTCCTCACACAATCAATGATACATTCCGAATGAGTTGACCCGCGTGCGATGGCAGGATCTGTGGCTCAGCCTCCCGTGACTCATATTATGCAGGTACGTACGACATTTTTTTGTTAATCGCAGGGATAACCCCTTGGGCGTCGCCAAAATATTTTTCTTACCGTTCCGATGACAGGCAACAGCACTCTACCCTTACCTGTCAAACCCACTCGCGGTGGCCACTCCTTTGTTCATTCCGGGGTTTACGCTTGTTATTCCTGTCAGCACAGCGCCTTCATCCGTTGAAATCATGAAGGCAATTCAGGAGGAAAGGTACAACCTATGTTGCACAGTTCTTTACAACAGTAATGTACAACTGTGGCTTCATAGGTCATTATTTACGTACAGAATTAAAATGTTACACCATGGTCAGCTCCTTTACTGAATTATATGATAACTGGGTCCAGGTAAAAAAAAATCTATAATTAATTGAAAATGATTTCTTCCAAAATTCTATTCAATCATCTGACAGACGGTAACTTGGAAGAAAGAAACATCGACAGATATGCACACTAAATGCTAATTTAATTATTAATCAATGTTAAATTGTGCTTATTCAGTTAACAACGGGAATCCTTGCAGCAATTACAAGTTCAGTAAATGGAACATAGTTAAACATAAAATATGGAACTGAAGAAATTCAGTTAAACTTTGCTTCAGAATACTGTTTCTCTTCAATAAGGTGTCAAACGGCGATGATTTTGTTCATGAAGGATTTTCACGACCTGATTCATAATCGACAGTTGGGTGAATATGACCTTTCTTCACTTCAAATAGGTAAACACACTCGAATATACTTAATAATGAAAATATATACATATATAAACTTAACTGTTTTGATTATGTCTTAACAGTTAAAGATATGTTTGAGCATCAGTTGCTTCTCTGTCATATTAGTTCGTATATTAATATTTTAATTGCTTCATGCTACTGTTAGGACACATGTTCTTTTCTGATTATTCTATTTATTAGAGTCCATTCCAAGACACCATGAGGGCTTTTTAGGCGATATTTATAATTAGTCTGAATTATTTTGAATAAAAGAATATCTGAGCCACAATGATTAAATTATTTTCAAAAAATTGACTAAGAAAATACTCATTTATTTGAATTTCTTTGAATATTTTAGAAACATTTTGAAAGTAACTGTACAAAAATGTCTTTATTTAGAAAAATTGTGAAACCTCTCTGTGATTATTTCACATTTACAAATATTTACAAAAAATGGTAAACCTGGCCAAATGGTAAAATTAGTTTATTGCCCCCATAAAAGTAAGCCCTATTGTTGCATCTGTATATTTTTAGATTTCACTGCTGGGCACTGGTGGATCCTTTGTGGTGGGCCATTGTTACATGGCACCCAACCATACTTTGCAAGGATGTGTGAATTGCTATCTTCCCAGCCCACCGAACCATTTACAAAAAATGGTAGAAAATGGTAAATAATGGTAGAATGCTGTTATCATTATTTAGAAACCATTAGAAGTATCCTATTCCACACCATGAATATTTCCAAAGTTTTACAGGACCAGGGAAATATTTATAAAGTTGAAACAGTGTTAAAAATATTTCTGAAGTATCAAATGTCCTAGACATATAATTACAAAACTTTAAAATCAATTCTAAACAATGGCAACAAACATCCGCATGGTGTCTTGGAATGGACTCTATGTTAAATAATACTTAAATCAATTCATACCTTTATATTGCTTCATATGATTAATAGACGCGTCGGCATGTCAACCTCTTTGTCACACCCACATCCATTTCTTTCCTTTTTCACCTCTGTGGGAATTGGTGTAAGTTTTTGGGAGGGGGGCGGGTGGTTAGGTCGATTCGCGAGATTAAACTTGAATATGCTGGGAAGGAAAAAATGCATAGAAAGGTAATTTTCCGGGAGAGGAATATATGCCAGTAGGGGGCAAGTACAAGCTTTCCTGCACATATTCCTTTCCCGGCATTTTTCCTTTCGCCTCATATTTTCCTAATATGTTTACCTTGCGCCGTCTGGACGTCGTAAGTCCAGAAAAAGGGTCGACATAGGTATTTTAATCTTTCATCTTGTATTTTCATGTCTAAGTCTAAGGCTTAATAAAGATGATTCTGATTCTCTCTAGCATGTGTTACACAAAGCTTTTTACTACAAGCTCTAAATGCCCCCCCCCCCGCCCCCCCCCCCACACACACCTTTGGGTAAGTCTGACTAATTTACACATACTAGAAGCGCAGTTTATTCAATACGAATTATTTAGACTGGATATTGTATAGAATCCAGACATTGTTACCGTGTATCTTTTCAGTGAATGTAGTCGGCAACTTCACACCAAAAAGCCTGATTGATCAGGCAGCCGACGTCCTGCCAAACGTAAAAATTATGGTGAGTATTTTTTCCCACACCCTACTCGTATTGCGAGTTTCCGATGCTCATTATTACCTTTGCCAGAATGGCTAAGGTTATGTTTTAGGCTTGTGAGTCTGTGTGTGTGTCTGTGTGTCTGTGTGTGTGTTAACAGCATAACTCAAGAAGCCTTGGATGAATCCCGATAATATTTGGTAGGTGGATAGGGGTTGGGAAAACGAAGGTCAAGTTCGATAATGGGCCCCCTAGCGGCTTGCTACGGTACTGCAGCAGAATCTCAATTTTTGATATCTCGTGTTCTGGACATGCTGTGGTTATGATTTTTGAGTGGTAGATAGCCCTTGGGGCAGAGAGTAAGTACTGTAAGTTTGGACCCCCTAGCGGCTTGTTTGGAACTGCAGTCGCCGATTTCCTTTCAAACTTTGGACGAGAATAACTCGAGAACGTGTTTATGGATCGTCATGATTTTTGGTATGTAGGTAGCCCAAGTAACAATGTACATTATGGAATACTAATTATGCAAATCAGCAACTAATTTGCATAATTAATGAGGAAAGTTTATAAATCCGCTGCATTTCATGATAGGACTTTCAAACTTGTCACATATATAGATGAGAAAGAGAGAAAAATCAATCCATATTAATTATCCAAATGACGACCTCATTTGCATAATTAATGAGAAAATATAAACGCGTTGACGGATCGTCATGATTTTTGGTATGTAGATAGCCAATGGGAAGACTTACATGATGGAATTCAAATTATGCAAATCAACAGCTAATTTGCATAATTAATGAGGAAAGTTTGTAAATCCACTGCATTCCTTTAAAGGACTTTCAAACTTGTCACAATTGTAGCTGAGAAAGAAAGAAATATTTATACATATTAATTATGCAGATGATGATCTCATTTGCATAATTAATGGCAAAATATGAACATGTTGACGGATCGTCATGATTTTTGGTATGTAGATATCCTAAGTAAAAACTTACATAATGAGATACTAATTATATAAATTAACAATTTGCATAATTAATGCGGAAAGTTGATAAATCCACTGCATTCCGTGATAGGACTTTCAAACTTGACACATATGGAACTGAGAAAGATGGTTGAGACTAAGAGGTGTATGTTTGGGTCTGGTAACATCTTTTCTTGAACTGCAGGAGCCGGTTTAGTTTCCTAATTTGAAAGAGAATAAGTCAAGAAGGGCTGAAAGGATCATCATGATTTTTGGTATGCTGATAGCTTAAGTGATGCTTGATACAATCTAATATCATTATGTAAATAGGGATCTAATTTGTATAAGCAATGGCGAAATGTTATGAACCGACTCCGGGCATATAAAATAAAATGTAATGAGTAACACATTTATGTCTACAGACATCATTCTACATAACAAACCTGGTTTATTTGGCAAAGGTAAGTGTTCGTGGAACTCTAGTTAATTATGATATGACTGTGACAAAGCTTTATATAGGGGACTCCGCTCATTAGTTCATATAATCGTTAACATTATCATGATGTGTGATGAACTTGCCATTTTTAAATTGGTGATATCCCCAGGTTGTCTATTGAATGAAGGAGCTTCCGGGCGTGTCAGTAGCTACTGAAAACATGATTGGGGAGGGGAAAGGAAGCACAGTAGGCAAACTGCTGCCACATGTGGAGGTAAAGAAGCTCTAACTTTTAAAGTTTCACCTCATGCCAAGCTTTTGTTGTAAAGACATTGAATTTTAGTGAGGAAGATCAATCTTTTGGATTTGATGAATAAAAAATGCTACACATGGGCTGTTCCTATTGACCTTGATATAAAAGAGCGATGTGGAAAATAACTATATTTGTCTAATTTCATAAGACAAGGTGAAAAAAATATGTATAAATAAGACTCATCTATCTCTAATAGACTTATTATAAAATATAAATAATTTTTGCCAATGTGTATAAAATATACTTTGTTTTACAAAATGATACAATGATCAGCATAGCTGTGTATTCAGGATTTCAAGTCACCTATTTCAATGTAACGTTATTTTGTATTTTTTAATGAATTTCTGACCGACGACAATATGTTTATGTAGATGCAGCTTGTAGACAAAGACGGTAAGGTTGTACCGTTAGGACATGAAGGAGAGATCTGGCTGAAAGGGTTCAAATTGTTCAAACGGTACCGTGGAGACGAGGAGAAAACATCAAAGGCGATAACACCTGATGGCTGGTACAAAACTGGGTATGTAGTGCCTCGTGGTACACATATGACAATGGCATTGGGACGTTTTCCTCACATAAAATGAGAGATTATGATAAAACAACAAAAATACATGCAAAGCGTATATTGCATATATTAGTCCTTCCCTGTCAAAATGTATTACAACGTTACTGACGAATACTCACTTTGTTGTTTTTGTCAGTAAAGCATGTTGCCGATTTTCAATAATTTTATTATATCGTTTATATTGCCTGTTGTGTGGCTGAGCATATGAAATATACAAATGTAGTAAGGTGGGGTACATGGGTTTATTACTTAAGACCTTGCAGCTTTCAGACGAATAATTGATATCTGTAAAACCTGGAAAAGGCATAGCATTTTCGTCCAAGTTTAAATCTAAACTTTTTAATACGTCCCTAATGTCAAATAATTTAAATATTACTTTATTATTAAAATATAACATTTATCTCTGTTAGCTCCTTTTAATACAAATAACTAATTGTAATAATCGCCAGGTAGTTACAGCTGAAGAATACAAATACATCTACATCAGTAGAGACTAATATTCATGGCAGTTAATGTACCTGTTCTATTTCGCAGAAAATATTCAAATAGTAGAAGTACCTGACTATAGTCATGATAGAAAGCAATCCTTGAGTATGTCGACGTTACAAGAATTTGAGCATCATGTTAATACGTACATGATGTTAAGTCTAAAGTTAGATTTTCACTTCCCGTAGAGATCTTGGCGCTCTTGATGAACGGTGTCCTAGAGCTCTATGGAAGAGTTTCGGTAAGTTGTAAGATATACTGAATATTACGTCTACAATATGCCTTACATGGTTTGTCTTCTATAAGCTGAACAGCACAAACATTTAAGCAGCCAATTGCAAAAGCAATTCGTCATTTATGTACAGGTACGCAAATACATAAAATGCTTGTGACTATACAATCTGCATTCTTTTCTTATCAAAACAAATATACCATGATTATACAGCTGGTGCGTTAATAATTTCAATCTTCATCAATTACAATATTAATTTTAAATAACATGTCTTATGTATTCCCAGGACATGATCATAAGGAATGCCTCCAACGTGTATCCTTCTGTTATTGAAGTGCCAATAACCAAGCATCCCAAAGTTAAAGACGTCAGGGTAACAACTAGCATTTTATGTTTTTTTTTAATATAGCTAAATAAAGGCATGATGCACAGAATCTATGAAAATATACTGAAATGCCTTTAAACAAACGATTACCATGGCAACTAAAACAATGAAAAAATTTCCGATATCTGTGAAATTGTTTCGAACTCAACTTTTTTGTTATGCGACATTTGGTTAGCCAATCCTCCACCGTCTGATAAATAGGCCAATGCATTGATGGTATCATAATGACTTCAGACTTCCTTTATATATATGATAAATTGTTTAGAGCTGTAGGATTTGTAAACGCGAGCCTAAAGCCCCCTCCATCAGAGATTGACCCATAAAGCCAGGCTTCGATATTAGTGTTTTTTTAAATATATATATATATATATAATGTGGATAACGGACTGTCTTACTTCCTTTAGGTAGTCAGTGTACCTGACCCTGCAAGTGTGGAGGAGATATGTGCCTGTATCATGTACGTTGCTCTCTCACACAACCCTTGCTTCTAATCCCTCACATGCCAAATGTTCCATGTAGTTTCGAAATTTTTTATATGCCTAATTTTTTTTTCAAATGGAATAGATCTAGCGGAAGTGTAAACACAGTCCACCGTTAGAAACACGTAAAAAGTATCTAAAAACAGGATCACTATGACTGCACAGACATGTATGCGTCTAGTAAAGCATGGCATATTAGTACGGCCCCCATAACCCTGTTTATCCCCAAACACCCTCCTTTTTTACAACTAGAATGCCCAAAATGTTTAACAAATGCTGTTTTCAACTCTTATGGACCAGTATTTCAATTCTTATGGACCACAATTATGCAAATTCATTTTGACAAGTAAAAAAAAAACTAGAAAGTAATTTTGCTCCATATGCATAAAATGCGTTTAAGTAACTAGGTGATGAGCTCAAGCTGGCCTAACGATCTGGATGGTCCTATAGCTGAATAGGACAAGGTACCTATAGCGCCCGTTTAGCAACGATTCGTTTTGCAAAATGACATGCAGTGCTAGGAGGTTCACAATGCAAAAATCTGAATCTAAACTTTGTTTCAGCTTAAAAGAAGGTCAGACTACAGACCCAGAGGAGATGAAGACGTATTGTGTTAAGATTGGGGTAAGTAATATTATATAACTAACTCTTTGTGTTCAAGAATGCCTGATTGTGACGGAGTTACCTGAAAGTAATTTAATTGGTCCATAGATGTCTAATAATAGAGAAGACGTAGGTCGAGAGAGCCAGTCCTGACAGAGACTAGGAGGGCAGGACAGGTCTAAAGGTGCCGTCGTAGCTCTAGACACAGTTGTACGTAGGGTAGGGAAGGAGTTCTTCTCCAGTTGTGTGTTTGACTGAGCCGGTTTACTGACACTCATAACCATTAATATCGATGTAATCAAACAAAGATACTGCAGTTTAAGCAAGCAGTTCAAATGAGGCTATATATCATTGACACATTTTACGCATCGATTTAACATGTGCAGATGGTTCCTATTGAGCTGCCTGGCTATTTTATCTTCTTGGACGAGTTCCCGGTGACTACGACAATGCAGAAGGTAAGTTGTCCTTTTACCATTGATAACTGCTTTCATGTGGTACGAAGGATAGTCTGTTTATTTCGGTGCTTGCCTATATTACTGTATACTTTATACAATACGGGTATGGTTTTTTGTATGGTTGATGGAATTTCGAGGAATATTTTCACACCCACAATACGTTTAGAAGATAATAATGATAGCCGAAGTATTTTTGATGTTACGTGTTAAGAAGTAGTGAATATTAATTCTTTTAAGATATTCGGTATGTATATCAAAATGCATTTTGTTGTATATCTGCAGTTTTTCTGCAATAACAACATTGAAGTTTTATAAAACTCCGTATACAAACAGATTTACATATCATTTGTTATCTGTTTATGTTAATGCAATCCCTTCCTAACGTTTGTATCACACCGGACTGTGCATACTGGTGGCAAGTTACTGTGGGCAACTTTTCGATTTGAGCCAATTTTCCCCTGCGGTCACGCCTATATGTAACGCATATGTAAAGTACGTGACCCCTACAAACAAGTTGCTGCGCCCAGAATATCACATTCTCAGTTCGAACCCTTACCAGATACACACTGGCTTAATTTTTCTTGGAGATTAGTGTTGTCACTGACTTGAATACCAATTTCTAGTCATTAATATCCATGATAATTACTAGTCTTGCGGTGATTGCGATTTTTCAGTCAATTTGTACATTGCAACCTTTGTGCTTGTGAAGCAATTAGGCACAGCCCAGTGAAAACAACTCTTAACTGATTCGTGTTTCGAATTTTTAATGAATTGTGTTTGTTTGGTTCACATGATGTAGGTTGACCGGAAGAAGTTGCGACTGATCGCCATGGAGAAACTTGGTCTACCAAAGGAATCCTAGACGATTCCTGTGTCCAGACTTGTCATCTTAGCAGATGTCAAAACAATCCACCTATAGAGTTATATTGTTCAGTTAAAATGCGATAATCAAACGTATGCTACAATGAATGATACCGTATTGACAAAGACCTTACAAAGATGCTAATTAAACTGCTGGTTTTCCCTCTTTGCTATGCTAATATATATGATAATATCTAATATTAACTTCTAGATGTCCTTAATTTCGTCAGGCCCTGGAAGCTGGAACTATCACCTCCATGTCAGAAAAATTGGCATCCTGTGAATTTTTAATTAACGACTTATGAATTTTACATGCTATGTTAGTGTATTGCATTTTATTGAATTTTACTGGTTAACTGGTCACATGATTTTTGTTTTAGTCTGAATGTCTGTAACGATTTATGTCTTATATGCTTGAAATCAACAGTTCTTATGCATGCATATACGTTAACCCTATCTAAACGGGGGGGGGGGGGCTAAAAGTGCCTGCGCGAACTTTGACGTCCTATAACTGCCGAACGACGTATGCTAGGACTACGAAACTCGGTGACTTTTCCTAAAATATTGTTGGCAACAATTCTACGTATTAGTTTGTAATTTTTCCTGTTGCCATGGCAACGGGTTTCTGACATATTTTACCAAATTTCTTAAAATACATGTAATAAGAGATTCCCCAAAGCCAAAATAGTTCAAAACCTTAAACATGTAATCCCACCTTAGGCTTTCAAAAGCCTTTTTGAAGTCGGCTATAATGATCAGTCCTGGTTTTTCGTTAGTGTCATAATGTTCAATTAAATCTAAAATACTTCGATATTCTCTCCAATGAATCTGAAAACAATTTGATCCTCACTTATTAAATCACTCATACAATTTTTCATTCTAACTGAGATTACTTCGGTCCGTTCATCACAGCACAAAAGTGATAAAGGCCTCCAGTTTGTAAGTCTGGACGGGTTCTTGTCTTGGCCATCTGAGTTCTGCTTTAATAAAAGAGTGATTAGCCCTACTCTTTGTGTGTTAGACAGCTGTCCTTTTTTTCATATGCATAGTTAAAGGATTGGAGCATAGGTTGCTTTAAGCTAGAGAAGAATACCTTAAACATCTAGAGATTTTTCTTGTAAGTAACAATGTAACCACTCAAACACTTCTCTTCGCTTTTTGTTGTAAGACAAAGCATTGGCGTTGTACGAGCCGATCTGAGTCATCGATTTAGTCAAAGTAATGGTTTATGAAAACATAAACTGAATCTTTCTAGTCTGTGTAACACAAACTCCGCTGTCCAGGGCTGTAACTGGCCCCTCCCCGCGGAGTTTGTGCCTCACTAGCTTTAACCTGGGGGAACTGTTGTAGAAAATACCAACACCAATGGCAAGCCAGGATTTTGGTCAAGCCCCCATTACCGTGGAAACCAGTAAATTAGCATGTCTCCACCACCCAGACGGTGGGCGGGCTAGTTGCCTCTCCCATTGTCTGTGCATGCTGTGGTTCTCTGTGGAAGGACCCATGGGGGCAGAGGCATGTTTGTGTTAGGAAAACAACATCTTGTGGGGATTTCAAGAAACTTGAAGGAATCTTGTCACATCTACCTAAAGAATGCGATTCTATGTGACACCAAAACTTGTCAAAATATTTTTCAGAGATTAGTGAAACAGTAAATACATAGAAATGACAAAATAAGCCAGCAGAAATATGTCTATGAGCAAAAAGCCAAAACAAAATGGGGTCAAAAATGACCCCATACGGTCAGATTCGTCGTAAAAATGTAACGGTCGGATGAGGGTTAATGGCAAGATCAAGTGAAAGGTAGATATTTTAAACTAAAACAGGTCTGTGGTATGTTTAATGGAACGTTTCGTTTCTTTTAGTAACGCGATTATGCTTTTACTTGACGGAGTCGTGACGTCACGCGTCAGACTCACTCCGTCGAGCTCGGTCAGAATCTTCCCTTTCGAAATTATAAATTAAATGTGGGTAATTCTATTTTCAACGCATCCGAGGGCTACTATTTTGCTGAAAGAAGTTTGTTACACGAAAATAGCCTGAGATTTCTTAGAGTAAGAAATTTCCGAATACGCCCCCCTCCCACACCATGTCAGATGCGGCGCACGCATCTTACACAATTCTAGATTTTGTAGCGGTGATTTTCCATAAAACAAAGTAAATGACATGTCAAACTGTTCTCTACAATGTCTGTTTTATTATAACCAAACAGCGAACATGTTAGTTTATAAATTGTACACAATCTTACGAAGAAATCCTCACCGTTCACATCCGTCTCTGCATATTCCTGCTTATAAGCCATGCATAAACCAAGCAGCACATTCATGGTAGGCCGATACGTATGTCATACATACTTGCATGGCCTTTGGCAACGTCGAATCTGCAGCGACCAATATCTCGCTAGCACGATATGGCATGGACCGCAAACCAAGCAGCACATTCATGGTTGCCCGATACGTATGTCATAACGTTACATACCGTCGAATCTGCAGGGTAGAATATCTCGCTAGCACGGTATGGCATGGTCGACCCGGACGGACAGAAATCTAATTTCCGTCTAATTGCCTTTCGCCGCGGAAGCGCGGCGAAAGACAAAAAAGACATCATTTTATAATAGTAGAACTCTGCATACATACTAGTAGTTGGCTGTTCCCACCATCAGTACAAGTGGCACAGATCAGAGAGATCAACTACAGATAAGAGGTGTGATGCTGTCAATCACCACATAGCAACCCACCCCAGTCCATAGCAACCAAAAGCCAGGCTCTGGTGGTCTCATGACAATTACATACATTATCCATATATGGAAAACCCACATCCCTTGACTAAGGGCTATTCTCCATCAAGCTGATAGTGGGACGGCGGATGTTTGGTGGGCTGTTATAAGCGAGATTTAATCAGGCTAGAATCTTTCAGTTCCAGTTATAAAGGTACTTAATTGCAGAAGCGTGCAGTGCAATATATATTGAAGGAAAAAAACTGCTGTTGTGGCTGGTGTACATAGCATATACAAGCAGACAATCAGGAATATTGTCTAGATATAATAACTGAACTCTTATTTCTGTCAGAAAAACTAGCATGATATTTATAGGTTTTGCAGGATTTCAGAAATTAGCCACTGTGATGTCCGTTCGCTCTTTTTTATGGAACTTTTTTTTCAGATTCAGATTTTCTCCTGAATGACTTGGCATGTATATACACATGAAATGCGCCATCAGTCACAGACTCAACTTTAAAACATTGACGTATTTACAACATTTAAAATGAAATGCATTTGCCTCACAAGCACCAGAGCTTGAAAAAACACACCCCTGAGCGAAAGGCGTTTTAGTGTCAGTTTGTCCCGTTTCGAACATACTCCAATAATCGTCGTCAGCGGGTTGTAGTGGAAGGTTTCCACTCTGAGTGGCTGCCTGTAACGTCAGGAGTTCCCCAGGGCTCTATCCTTGGACCCTTGCTTTTCTATAATTTTGTTCAAGGCTTTATTCGTAAAACAAATAGTACATTTGTCAAAAACAGTATCTAAGCTACTATTGTACATGGAGTAATTCGAAGTACTAGTGTCCACTGTCGTATAAGTAAGAGTACCTTTCTTAGGCACAATTGGTAATGCGCATGGAAAAAGAATCTCCGTCTACATCAGCATTTCTCTCATGTACTTATACAGGCTATTATGTATCACTATACACCACATGATTGCCGCAATTGTCATGGAATAATTATGATACATGTAGATGGTTACAAAAACAACAAGTTATTTTTAACATTTAGGACTTTTTCTTTCATAACAATGGATAGTTTACAGTATGTTACAACACAGTAGATCTAGACTGGACTAGAACTATAGTTTACATACTATGGGTTTAACAGTTGTTGTTGTTTTTTATGCGCTTAAAAATCATTATTTAATACTTAGATACATGGGTAGCCCTGGATGTATTTACTATACAGCCGAATAAACCAAATCAAATCAAATCAAACATTACAAAACATGAAGCCTGTTTTTGAGTTCACAATTGAAGATGTTAGATAAGTTATGGCCTGAAATTGGCAGTGGGCACTTTCTAGAAAAAATCCATGTTTTAAAGATAACCCACTTTGCTATGGATATAATTCGTATTCTTCTCTTCAGAATATTCTCGTTTATTGGCTGGTTTACCTTTTCCAGTATCATCTCTTCAAAATCAATATAAGGGTTACTGGGGCTAAATTGTATAGAAGTATGTACCAAATTCCACAGGTTAGTTAGCCTTTTACATTCCAGAAACATATGTTTATAATTTTCAACATTACCACTGTCACATAATTACCTCCATGAAATGTCATGGAGGTTATATTTTACCCTGCGTTTGTGTGTCTGTCTGTCTGTCTGTGTGTTTGTGTGTGTGTGTGTAAACAAGATAACTCAAGAACGGCTGGGTGGGTTGCTTTCATACTTGGTGTGTTGGTAGTGTGTGATGAAAGCTGGAAATGATTAGATTTTGGGCCCTCTAGCGGCTCCCCTTGGTACTGCAGCGCAACTTCCGGTTTTGCTATCTCGGTGTTCTGAACATGCTATGGTCACGATTTTTGAGTGTTAGATAGCTCTTATGCTCAGGAAGAAATGACATAAGTTTTGGCCCCCTAGCGTCTAGTTTTGGGATAGCAGGGGCGTTTTTGTCAAAAACTTCTGAAGAGGATAACTCAAGAAGGGAACAACGGATTTTCATGATTTTTGGTATGTAGGTACCTTAGACAATGTTGTACACGATAAAATACTAATTATGCAAAATAGGAGTACATTTGCATAATTAATGAGAATATTCTATCATAGCAGTTTTTTCAATGTATCTCTTGTTTCAGACATGCTATGGTCTTGACATTTACGTGGTAGATAGCTTTTAGTGCCATGACATATTGGGGCAAGTTTCAGCCCCCTAACATTTAATTGTGGAACTGCAGGGGCATTTTTGTCAAGACACTTCAAAGAGGATAACTGCAGAAAGGGACGACGGATTGGCATCATTTTAGGCATGCAGGTAGCTTGGGCAAAGATGTTCATAATGATATGCATGTTATGCAAATGAGGACTTAATTTGCATAATCAATGAGGAATTTGTATAAGTCAATTGTTATCCATAACTCCACTTCAATAAATGCAACACATGTAATTTATGTCTGTTGGAACATGAACACGGGAAAGATTTAGATCACGACGTAGTTTCCATAATTAATGTGACATGTTACATAACCTTTCTGAATTTTTTTCCAGCATGTGATGTGGCAAGAAATAATGAATCCAAATAATTAAGTATATCATTCACAATGTATGTGATGAGGCAAAATTACTTGACAAAGGTATGATCTCGAGGAAATAATGCGATATGAACAATCAGGAAAATTCTTCTGCTCCGAAAATCTGGTGTACAGTGTATATGTAAGGAAGCTTTATGGAATTCCAGAGGTCACTGAGGTCAATTCTCAACTGGCAAGCGCCGGCAGCTGGCATATCCCAACGGCAGGACATCAACTTCCTGTTCTAGTACAGGAGGTCAAAGGAGGTCGTGTAGCATCTGGGAGATGACCTTTCAGGTCAGATAACATACACTGTTACAACTGCGTACTGCAGGAAAATTCTCTGGCTTTAAATACGAGTTTGATGCCTTTTTTTCTTGGAGTTTGTTGCAATCTTTGAATGTCAAGGGTGGTCCTTTTTCGCGCAGGAGTTTATTTGGACTGAAGATAAGACCAGCTGGTAAGTACAAAGTGTTTAAAACTATCTACTTGTCAACCCTTTGAGTCGAGCCTGAACTGTCACTCCGAATATATGAGTACTCCACTAGATACATATGAAGGTTTCTAAGTGACAAAGTTATTAGGTTATACTGATGATAATATTGCATAGATATTGCCCTGTGGATAAAGTTTTGATAGGTGATGTCTTATGTCTTGTGGGCCAAGCGTGATATTAGATATTATACAACAATCTGTATGTATTCAACGTTACGCTCAGTGTATTGAGAAAAAGATCCATACCCTTCCATTCATAGAAGTTAAAGCACATATGACGTTTTTGTCAGTAGAGTTTATATTCTAAGGGCTGATCGCTCGTATTCAATGTATTTACCACAGTGATGCCAAATTAATGCCGTCAGATAAGTTATTTAGATTTTTTTGTTTACAATTTTCTACACCAATTTCCCCTGTGAAGAACCGGCATGGAACATTTATTACCTCCATGAAATGTCATGGAGGTTATATTTTACCCTGCGTTTGTGTGTGTGTGTGTGTGTCTGTGTGTGTGTAAACAAAATAACTCAAGAACGGTTGGGTGGATTGGTTTCATACTTGATGTGTTGGTAGTGTGTGATGAAAGCTGGAAATGATTAGATTTTGGGCCCCCTAGCGACTCCCCTTGGTACTGCAGCGCAACTTCCGGTTTTGCTATCTAGGTGTTCTGAACATACTATGGTCACGATATTTGAGTGTTAGATAGCTCTTGTGCTCAGGAAGAAGTGACATAAGTTTGGGCCCCCTAGCGTCTAGTTTTGGGATAGCAGGGGCATTTTTGTCAAAAACTTCTGATGAGGATAACTCAAGAAGGGAACAGCGGATTTTCATGATTTTTGGTATGTAGGTACCTTAGACAATGTTGTACAAGATAAGATACCAATTATGCAAAATAGGAGCACATTTGCATAATTAATGAGAATATTCTATCATAGCAGTTTTTTCAATGTATCTCTTGTTCCAGACATGCTATGGTTTTGACATTTAGGTGGTAGATAGCTTTTAGTGCCATAAACAAATGGGGCAAGTTTCAGCCCCCTAACATTTAATTGTTGAACTGCAGGGGTGTTTTTGTCAAGACACTCCAAAGAGGATAACTGCAGAAAGGAACGACGGATTGCCTGCATTTTAGGCATGCAGGTAGCTTAGGCAAAGATGTTCATAATGATATACATGTTATGCAAATGAGGACTTGATTTGCATAATTAATGAGGAAATTGTATAGTTCCATTGTTTTCAATAACTGGACTTCAATAAATGTAACACAAGTCATGTTAATTATGATAGGTGATATATAAGCAGATACCAAATATGGTAATGAGGAACTTATATGCATAATTTATGTAATAATTGCAAAACCACTTTATGATTAATAATGGGAATTTTATAATTGTGACATGTGTACGTTAGCCAATGATGAACAACACCATGCATAAACTATGTTAATTTGTTAGTCAATTGCATAATATTTATGAAAGCTCTAAATTTTCATGGAGGTATGAGGTCGCCGAACTCTAGTTTACATATAGGATCACCTACGTGACCTTCTTCATCTTGTATTTTCCATTTGTTGAATTTCTCACCACATGGTAAAATTTGATAAAGTAGTTTGTAATTAAGCTCAGCTATTTGTGTTTCTTTACATGAAGTTGTGCCTAGCATTTTCCAAATCTTCTTCCAATTAAGTGAGCATATATCAAAATGTGTCTGCCATTTCTGTTGGCAGTTTGGAACTATAAATATTTGTAACATAAGGTTTCGGTATATCACCGAAGTTTTTGGAAAATCTAAGGCTAAGGCTGGTGTTTCTAACGTTTCTCTTTCGATACAACAATTTTTACGACTGCACTAAGTTACAAGATTACATTACTGCTATGTACAAATGGAGTCATTTCATCCTTCCAAATGCAAACTGTTACGCCTGACCCGTTCTAAGAAGCCAATCCTGTACACTGTACATATCATATATCTGACTCTGTTGTAGCCTCTGTTACAAGTATGGGTTTATTGTGCGGCCAGATCTGCTGTGGGACAACCACATTGTTAAAATGGTAGCTAAGGCGAACTCCGTCCTGGGTTTCATCAAACGCACACCGATGTCCGTAAGGCACTGTACACCACATTGGTCAGAAGCATCCTAGAATACAGTTCTCCATTGTGGTCTCCCCAGTCTAGGAAACTCATGTCCTTAGTAGAGGGAGTGCATGCAGCGCCGAGCTACTAAATTAATTTTAGGACCCCAGTTACAGAATGAAAGACTGACAGCACTACAACTGCTACCACTCACGTACAGGTGGGAGGTGTGTGACATTATGCTTTTTGTTAAATCGAGGTCAACTGTGGAGAAATATGTGTCATTTCCCACAAGGCCGACTAGAAGTATTAGATCCTTCATGCTTACTCCTATTAGATCTAAGACCTCAGCGTTCCATCACTCCTACATTCCTAGACTGGTAACAATCTGGACCTTGTTGGCTCCTGGCCTCCGTTGTATCGGACAGCTAGCAGCCAATCAGTCTGATGCTTTAGCATTAAAGCACAAGTTGGTAAAGTCTGCCTATGACAAACTCAGTTTACAATACAGTCTTGACCAACCTTGCACTTGGTCCACTTCTTGTGGGTGTGGCTCATGTGTGGCTTTGAGGCCGCGCTAGGCAATAGTTTTATAAGTAGTGCTACACAGATCATGCTTTCCATATATATATATGACCTGTATTATGACCTGTATTGTATGTATTGATGTTGTTGCTTGTATGTTATTGATTTGTATGTACTGTTATTTTGATGTGTGGGAGGGCAACTTGTAAAGGTTGTTCGAACCTGTTTTGCCCTCCCAAACACTGTGTGATGAATTCAAATAAGCAATAATACTCTATCTCATGTGCAATTTCTGTATCCTGTCTTTTAGTCGGCAAAATGGAATGTCAGAGAATAGAATTGACATTTCAGAACTCGGACTGACATTTAATTGCTTGGATAGATAAAATTCATTTTTCCAAAGGAAGAAACAACTATTGGAAAAACTTCTATTTACCTTTTCCATGCTATTGACGTAGGATTACGTCGATATTCAAGGGATAGTTAGTCTTCCGTTTAAACATCATTAACTGAATGCATGCTTTCATATTTGGGGTTGCACTTTTGTAATTATTCAAAATGTTTTGTGAAAAGAACACTGAGCTAGGCATTAAAGGAAAGCTCAAACAACAATGAAAATAAATGACAATGTATTTAGCCATTTTCTAGACGGAATGCCGAGCAGCCCTCGACCGCTATCACGTACAGTCGAGACGCAATGACGTGAAAAAACTTCACAAAGGACGTGGACATGGTAAAAAGATTATATCTAATTATCCCCTGTGTTCGCCACTACCTTGTGTCGGTGACGATGAAGAGATATACGGAAGAGCTTGTTTTAAAGCTGGAGTATGAGTTGATATGCAAATAAAGAACACCAACTAAATCATTCATGATGCATTAACTCGTGTATCCTATTTCGCAGGTGGCACGTACCTACCCAAATTTACCATGGATGAGGATCCGACAAGATGTTGCAACGTGCTGAAAGCACAGAACGTATGACGAGACCACAAGGAAGGTAAGGTATTAACTTCTATTGGCATGAGAAGTTGCCATTTTATTGAATAAGCCAACATGTCATGTGTCAATCTAATTTCTTACATCAATAATTACATACTCAACTCATTATGTTTGTAGAAAAGCTGAAACATCCAACGCCAAATTATGTTAACTTTTACGAATGGTATATTAATTTTATTTCTCTTGAATTATACAAATGAGGTTCTTACTTGCATCAATTATATGACTTTATCCTCTCCTCCACCCAAATAACAACTTATGATAGGAAAGGCTTTAATAGCATGTTCAGATAGTTTATGCAAATTAGGTCCTCATTTGGACAACTAGAACAACAACGTCCCGCAAATACAATCTTGTTGATGACAGTAATTACACATTTAACATATAATTTCTGTAGGAGAATGGCAAAAGCATCGGCTTCAACTGCAGCTATAGCACCAAATGTTCGTCTGTCCATGCCAGATGGGACAGTTCTTGGGAAGGCCCGGGAACGGGAGAGGCGTTGAAACATTGGTAAGCAAAATGGTGTTAATTTAGAACTTTCTTTGTAACGTGCACTTTTATTAGAATTTACAAACATTAATGATGGCCTAAATAATAACGATATACTTCTGTTTCAGTCTCTCTCACCCTCCTCGAACTGAGCCCAGCAGGGAGGGAACACCCTGCGTTCGGGGACAGTGAACAGGTAAAAGTACTTCGTCTTGTACGGACTTAGAAAAGACGGTACTCAGTTAATACTGATATTTGTAGAGATACAGAAGGACAATCGTCAAACTAAATTGTGTGACTTAAGTTGACGCCATGACATTAGTCAACAACATTTTCTAAACACATTTACCGGTTCTTTAGTTTTTCCTGATCTCTCTCCTTCAGTGAACTTTATTGCTTTCAATAAGTAAGTGCTTTCCATATGTAAGTACATGTAGAGACAAAGCCACAGTCAATTACATTTGTTACAACAGTTGCAACATTTAACAGTGTCTCTTTTATTTTCAGGTACCCCGAGACATGACTATCGATAACGCCATATACAACGTGCAGGTTTACCCACTTGCGAGCACGTCTTCATAATTCTTTATTATCGTTTATTTTGGTTTCATTTTCTTACTATTTTTTTCTGTTGTGATCTGTAACTGAAAGTTTGGGCTTCTCAGTGAGTTGTGTGGAACTGGAGGAAGCGTTATTGTGTGTAGATTTGGACATGAATAACTCTAGTTAATGTATCATGATTTTTGGTGAAAAAGCCCTGTTAGACTACTATATATTGAAAAAAAAGATGCAGAGGGTTTATGTCAAAATATAAGCTTCAATGTGGTACCTTAATTCTATTGATTGTATCAATCATTTCTAAAATAGATTTGTCTCAAAATTTGATTTTACATTTCATAAGTGTGCACTGCATAGAAGTTATTGCTATGAGAAATCATTTCAAGGATACACAATAAAAACTTGAATATGACCATAATTTATCTAATTTATTAATGTGAAGGGAGAAAAAAAACTGATTTCTTGAATCAAATGTAATGTTCTATGAACAATAAAAATGCAACTAGAAAGTTTTTATTACAAATACAACTCTTTGCTCCGAGGACAGATTTGACTCAATAGAGGACTCTCGTCCTTATTTATTTATTTATTTATTGGTTTGGCTGCACCGAACACACAGCCAGGGCTGCCCAACTAGCCTATGGCTATTACAAAGGGCTAGCCCTGCTGACAAACACATAAACAATACAAATTAAAAGAAAGAACATTTGTATGTACATGGTGTAGGATAACTTACATATCATCTAAAATGGAGTATATATTAACATCATATCATCGACAACAATCATTTGCAATGAGAGGTCAGGGTCTGTATATACACGTGTATGACTAATTTACCATGCGTAAGGGTTGCCTAGACATTCCCACAGTTTTCTTTTGAAGGAAGCAGTAGAGGTGGCTGTGCGAGTAGCAGTAGGGAGAGTGTTCCAGAGTGCTGTTGCTCTGTAGATGAATGTTTTCTGGCCTCTGGTGGACTTAGTGAGTTCAGATGTCAGGTGGTCGCTGTTCCTGAGGGAGTAACGTGACTCAGTAGCAGACGCACGGGTTCTGGGTATCAGGGTTTGAAGGTGTGGAGGGCAGTGACCGTTGAGGAGCTTGTACAGGGTGACAGCGGTGTGGAATTGTCGTCGGAACTGCAGTGATGGAAGGGATAGCTGGGTGTACAGGGATTGGTATGACGGATACGGGAGTCCATGTTGTCCGCTGATCAGTCTGGCAGTTTGGTATTGAATTGATTCCAGTTTTGTTTCGTCGCGCTTGGTGAGTCCAGCCCAAACGACGTCGGCGTACTCCAGACCAGGTCTGGTGATGGTTTTGTACAGTCTGAGCAGGATATCCTTTGGTACCTTCTTTCTCAGTGCACACAGTAGGCCAGCAGATCTTCTTGACTTAGTGGAGGTTGTTTCAATGTGTTTAGACCAGGAAAGTGTGTTTGTTAGGGTGACACCAAGATGCTTGTAGCTAGTAACAACTTGTAGTGTACAACCGCCTAGTATGACTGGAGCAGGGGGTCTAGGGAGAGTGCGGGTTGTGATGAACATCACCTTGCATTTGTCCTCATTGGCTTCTAGCTTCCAGTTTGTTAGCCAGTTGGATACGGACCGTAGGTCCGTGTTGAGTGAGTTGACTACATGTTGGACGGATCGGTTGCTGGTTGAGAGTGATGTGTCATCGGCGAACAGGTTTGCGTCAGACTGTGTGCAGCAGGTGGGTAGATCGTTGATGTAGAGGATGAAGAGGGTGGGACCTAGTACGGAACCTTGTGGGACACCCGCGAGAGGAGATTTCCATTCGGATGTTCCGCCCTGGATGACTACTCTTTGACGTCTGTTCGATAAGTAGCTGTGGAACCAGTTCAGCATGGATCCACGTATTCCATGTGCTCGGATTTTGGTCAAGAGCCCTTGGTGCCACACTTTATCGAATGCTTTACGCAGGTCCAGAAACACGCAACCAACAACTTCCCCTCTGTCCATAGCTCGGGTCCATTCCTCTACAAGCCGGGCTAGTTGGAGTGTGGTGTTGTCGTGGGCTCTGAATCCGCTCTGGTGGTGGGACAATACTGGATTGATTTGTTTAATTAGATGTTTGTTGACTAGTGACTCTAGCACTTTCGGAACGATGTTGAGCAGGGAAATCGTCCTTATTGAATTACTTAATAGCAATTTATACAAGCGAACGACACACAAGCCTGCTAGGAAATCAACAAGAACGCGATTCATTTATTACTTCATATAAAAAGAACATACACTGGGATTTATAATTTTTTTCCTACATGGACATGCTAAACGCCTCTTAGAAATCTAATGGGTAGTATATGGAATTGCATCACTTATATGGTAATTTAGGTCAACCAGGTTGTCTGTCTGCGTCATAAAGACAATGGCAAAAATCAACACACGAAAATGTATGCAACGGCTGGTGCCGGAACAAACAATGGCTGCAATTTGTCTGAATAAATCATTATCCAGAACCGCCAAGATTTGTTTCTGTAAGAAAATCATATAACGTCCTTAGTTTCTGACGCATTCCGTGTAAGAAACAAAAAGAATTCCGTAATTCTAATTTTAAGCTAATTATATTGTCTTCTTTGTCAATCTGGGGCAGATGGAATTTTGAGGCCAGCCAGCAGCCCACTGTTGAATTCTGTTACTCTTAAACGACTTATCGTATGACCACCACATTTTTAAAAAAGCCCGATGTACGACTCACCAATACATCATTCAAAATTTACGACCAATACTCTACTTGTTTTAGACGCGTTGACAAAAACGACCTACGACCCATTCTGGCCTTCTATAAGTATAACACCGATCAACGACATCCCTGTGCACTGTGTCACTTGACACACCGACTGTAGAAGAGTCATTACATAAAGCTGGGCACAAAAATAAGTGTGTGCAGAGAGGTAGTGTTAACTTTCCACTTGAATGGTTGAATGCATCCTGGACACCATACAGGTAACATACGTACACGTACGTCAGCTAAAGTCATTCCACACGCGCTGTCTCCGCAGAATATGCAACATCAGCTGGCAAGACCGCGTGTAGGAGATGTGTGACTTAACAAGTATTGGAGCAGTGCTTCCTAAGGTAAACCTGCGCTTGGCAGGGCATCTTTTGCGTATGGACAACTCCCTTATCCCAAAGTCCCTCTTCTACGGGCAACTCAAGGAAAGCAACCGTCGTGTAGGACGCCCCTCCTTTTCAAGTACTACCCTCAAGAGCAACCTGAAAAAAAATGCCCCATAAACTCTTCCACCTTTGAAACAGACTCCCTGAACAGGACTTTATGGAGGAACACAGCGGTCATAGCATTCGCAACCAGCCGCATTTTCAACTTGAAGAAGAAAAAAACGGCCAGGAAAGCCAAACAAACTGGACAAGACACACATATAAGGAGACGAGGCGCGCGAGACGATCATCCGTGGTGAACGACGGCAAAACACATGCACTGATATAGGCCCTTGAGCAGCTGCTAGTGATCTACCTTGTACGGGATCTAAGCAGTATCGAAGATAATGATGGACATGGCAAATATACCGTCAAGTGAAAAGCCGTTAAAGAACTACTCTACCATATACACGTGTAGCTGCATAGCTACTTATATGTGACATAATATAAAGTCAATTAGCTGAACTTTAGTTATATTCCTCTTGAACGAACATATTAAAACGAAGAACAACTTTATAACATAACTTCACATTGTAAAAATTGAAGATTGAAACACTAGCAACAGAATACGACCAGAAGAGAACTGATACAACATACTGCCAAGCTTGAAAACAATTGCCGGAGACGGGGCGGGGGGCATGGGTGCTTAAATTGCAACATAACTTTGGCAATTTTGTAAAAGGGCAACACAAAATGCTTCACTAAACAAGTTTGAATTACCAACCATACTATGTGAAACATCAACTGTAACAAAATATTGGTGGCCCAAATCCTCATACAAAGGCAAACGCAGAACCAAGCATGCATGCATCCTCAGACTACGCCATTCACAGCTGAACTGACCTGAGATTTCCCCAACGACCAAAGTACGGTGTATATATTCATCCGCCAGAACATTTAACGATCTTCAAAGGTAAAGAAAACAACAACAAACAAAACTGCAACACAACATTCAGTAACCAAATGCAGGTACTAAATTACTGGAACCTAAGAAGCCAACATAGGATACAGAGGCGATTGTTTTGTTTTACAGTGGCCAAATAGTGCACTACTTTTCGTTGAGGAATGAATACAAGTACTACATGTCGCGTCAGCCCATGATTGTATTGTTCACGGTTACTATAATCTAATCAAAGATAACCACCAACCAGACGCTATTACGTGTTTGTCGTGAAATTTGATTGGATACCAAAGACTACTTTACGTACAGCTGTCACTCTCATTAATATGATGTATTCTGCACGTGAGTCTGTTGTTGCACGTCCCTCGATTATAAATATAATTGCGCAGATAACAGAAAGTACCCCATTATAACGTCGAAATATCACTGCAAACGGAGGGAAATAATCCGTAGATAATGTATCATTGTTATATTTATTTTTGGCATTGAATCTCCTGACGTTAGTAATTTACACTGTCTTATTTTCTTATTATTTTTGCACCAACCAGATGTTGCTGCGGATTGATATAAAGCGAATTTGGATGGTATAAAATGGGCCGTATCTGGAACCCTGCACCAGTACAGCGGCAGGCCTCTTGTAGTTGACAACTTCTAAGCCAAAAGCTTCACTTAGAAGTGTGCTTTTGTGGTGCATGGTTTGTGCGTTGTGTTGTTTCTGGTGAGGTTTCTTTGGGCTCGTTCTACGTTATGCTCTTTTCAGTTGTGCTCTCTGTAGGCATTTTCTCCTTCTTTCAGTATGCCTGTGAGTACAGTGGTGTTCTATACGCTCAACGGATGATTAAATATTTCCATATCGCCTCTTTTATATCATATAGAGCGTGCATTGTGTGTCATTTTACAAGCAGCGGTAGTCCAGCATCTACTAACGTTGGCAGCGATGGAAAATGTACCGCGCTAGTTGTCGCTGCATAGCTACCAAGTTCCAAAATTGCTTTCGCTGAGGTTTTTCGTTTAGTTGACATTGTTCTAAATCTGTCGCACGTGTATGCTCGTGCCTCAACCTGGTGATTTGAGTCGTTATGTATTGGAAAGGTGTTTCTTTTGCCTCTCATTTGTTTCATTGGCATTATTGCAACTACACTTAGTACTACCTCAATTAGTATACGCTGTATCATATAATAGATTAGATACATTTATGTTGCCTTACTACCCTCTAAACATCTGAGTGTTAGTGAGTTTATCCCATTGTACACTGTGAATCGTCGTCATCATCACCTACAGTACTGCTTAGCCCACGTACAAGGTGGATTACTAGCAGCTGCGCATGACTTAAGTGTTAGTTTATTTAGAATGGTTGAGTCCCCCCTCACTGATGGAACAGTCGACGCATGCGGACTGAGGCTTGGGGGGGCACTCCGGTACGATACCATCTGAGTGAATACACATTGTCACCAAGTGCTCTACATCTGTGTGGAAAGGCGTGAGTTATTCCCTAGTATAAGAGGGATCGGAGTCCAGTTAACATTAAGTGCATGTAAAGAACAAAGGAGAAATGACATGTGCAAGACAGGCAAGTGATATTACAGCACACATATTTACACTATGTACAATGGAAGGTGGGAGCTCAGAGCAGCGAAGCCCGTCCCAGCTCAGTTTTGAACTGGGTGAGGGACTCCGCCTCCGCCACAATAGGCTCAAGCTCATCTTACTCCTTGGTCCGAGGGAATAATGAGAGCCTGTAGTGGTTGACCTTACATACAACGGTCTGCAGGTTGAAATTATTATTAGTGCGGCGGGAGCACCGAGCTGCTGGGACGAGACTAGACGTGTGCGGGACAGAGATGGTGTTGTGCAGGCCTTTATGCATTGTTGTCAGCCTGGCCATTTTACGGCGTTCAGAGAGTGGCTGCCATCCCAGGTCTTTCAGCATTGAAGCTACGGAGGCCGCGCGCTGGTAGTTATTACACACGTACCTGGCAGCTCTACGCTTCGCAGCTTCCACCCTACTCACCTGTTCGGAAGTGTGGGGGTCCCAAACCAAAGTACCATACTCAAGAGATGGTCTGACCAGTGCCATGTAGATCCGTTATTTTGCCGCCACACTGGCAATCCGCAGGTTCCGTCGCAGCAGTCCTAGTCTTCTGTTGCTTTGCCAGTACTATCCTCTCTCCCAGAATCTATCATGGGACAGAGGGTCGGCGTGGGGTCTGTAGTAAGATATCGAATGTTTTCGACTAGCTGTCCACATTCAAGGATCCAGCAAGTCTGCATCTTGCATCTGCACTCTTGATCAATCGTCAGCAAATAGTCAAACATGTGTGTCTACCGAATCGGGTAGGTCGATAAAGCCAAAAGAGCAGAGGGCCTAGCACAAATCTGTTAAATTAGTCCAATCTGCTTTGTATAACTGCGAATGATATCCTTTACGCTACCATCGGTTTCGGCATGGTCTAATTTTGTACATTTCCACACTGTTCTTTGCCAAGCCGGGTTACACTGTACATTTCTGATTTAGTCCGTTGTCGTTGTGGCCCGTTAGTCTTTGTTTATTAGGTAAAAAGATACCACCGTAATGACAAAATTTATAGCACGTCCAGGGTTCTCATATGGATTTTTACGTTATCTAAGGAACAACTTTCTTCAATCTTTAATTCTTTCTTTTTCTCTTATGCCGATCTGCATGTCCTCGGTCCCTCCTGGCCCGGCAATGAGATGCCGGCTTAGTTGAATGATCTATGTCAGTCGAGAGGTCATTCCACAGCGGTATAAGCCACTTGATTAAGGATATCACTTCAGAGTTTGTTATGAAGCTCTTACTTCTGCAAGGCTGTGAAAATAGCGGTCACCACGCAAAACTAAATAAATGTACACAAATACGAGAACCATCTAGCAAAATCTCGGCCGGTGCGAGGTCAACATGTCAAACCACACTGCAAAACTATCGTGGGTATCACCGTGCAAACCGGTTGAAAATTCAAACGCTTCCGAATGTAACCTGACAAATACGAGGCTCAAAGCCCCAAATTCCAGTGCGTTTCTGACGTTCCTGGCCCGCAGATAGAGGCTGAGTTTCTCGCATATAGCCGGCAGAAGGGGTAGAAAAAGAGGCGGGAGGGCAGGAGGGAGGGCGCAGTAACCAAAAATGATTCAACAGATGAAAAAAAAATACATGGCTTTACAAATTTATTTTAAAAAATTGTGTAGCGTTATTGAAATATTTTCCGGTGGTAACAGTGAGTTCTATTTTAAAAGCATGTCTCGTAGATTTAGATTTTCTGGCCGCTTAAACTTGCATAAATACGTTACCGGCATACCAATATAGGTGTAACTAACCATAAATTATATACTTTTGCAGTATGTTAATATGAATTCGTTTTACTTTTACTTTACGGCACCATTAGAAAAAAACATTGTTCTTGATACTTACTTAAACAGTCAGTTTCCAGTTATTACAGCATGTTTCAGTTGTTGGAGACGATGTTATATCATTTATGTTAATGCGAAGTAGTCTGCAGGAGATAATTGAAATATTCTAGTTCGTGTCTTTTGACATTGACAGGAGCTTGAAACCCTACTGACCTTTTGATAATACCAAAAAAGGAATTTGCCCTTGAGACGATGTTGTGTATGTGGCTCTTCTAAGATAATACTTGAGATACAGTTATGCCAAGGTCACAGAATTCTGTCACATGTTCAAGGATATGGCCCCCACATTTTACATAGTGAATTGGCTCTTTGGATCAAATTGTACTTTACACTTGTCTGCATTATATTTCATTAGCCAGGTGTTACTCCACTTGTTCATATTGTCAATATCAATTTGGAGTGAGTTACTTCAAGTAAGTGACGATATTTGTCTAAAACATTTGGAATCATAGGCAAATAAGGCCTTTATGCTGTTTATATTGGAAAGCAAGTCATTGATGTATAACAAAAAGAGTAGTGGTCATAATATAGGGCCTTGTGGCACGCCGGATATTACAGGCCGGCAGTCAGAAACCACTCCCTCAACAACGACCTTTTGACGTCGGCTAGAACGATAACTTGAGGGCCAAGCCAGCAGATTCGAATTAATACCGTGATGAGGGATGCTTTTGAAGCTTTAGAGAAGTATAGGTATATATTACATCTACTTGGCGACTCCGAGAGTTCCCCTTTAGTTTAAAATATTTCCAGAAGCTGAGTATCAATGGATCTTCCTTTAACAAAACAGTGTTGAAGTGGATGAATTTTGTACTTTAAATGCGTGGATGCGGAGTTCTCTTCAAGAAGGCAACGACGCGTGCCGTCAACTGTGGCCTCCAGCCACCTATCTGTCATCTAGTGATTATCGACGTACTCGTTTGCACACATTCTCATCCATGTCAGTGTTGGAGATAGATGCCTTCATAAGTTCAAACCTTGCCCAAACTTATTTTGTCTTTACCTCGGCCTTAAACTTGAAGGCAATGGTAACCGTCTCCCTTAACTCCTGGGTGACACCCAACGTCGTCTTCATGGCGTTCCCCCAAGGTCTTCAAAATCAGTAGAGGAGTACGGGCATGTCAATCCCTCCAGCGCTATTCTGGAATGTCCGTGTTTGTCCATCACGCAAGCCGGGCCCTATGGTGTCTCTGTGCTGCACGGTGTCCGCCTTGCACAGATGACGTAAAAATAGATTTCAACCTCTGACAGAAGGAGGCACACACCCCACCCCCACGTGTCGCCGATATCCCAACTACAATAATTTAAAATACAAAAATGCAAAAGTGTCGGTTCTAATACATGGCTTAGCTTACTAAGTAATGCGTTAGAAAATAATGATGAGGGTTATTAGGCTGATAGATATGGGCAATGTCCATGTACCTGTCTCTCTTGTCTGGAGAAAGGTCACCAGTTCACCATGTTCTGCATCATGATGGCCATAGTCTCTCGCGCTGCAGTTGCGGCACTGGTTCTAACTAAGTGATCAAGGTTCAACTGAGCCACTCTCTTTTGCAGTCAGGTGGCAGTTCTTCGCGAAACTAAGCAATGTTTCCTAGGCCGTGACATTTGAAGTATCCAATTGGTGTGTTGGCCTTCGTCTGTATGGTTTCGGGGTCACTGCAGTACCATTTTATTATAACTTTATGTATGAAGAGATCTGATAGTTGCCCTTCTGTTGCTTCAATGGACACGGTTTGGGGCACGACTTTCCTTTGTTTGATGTGATAAAAAGTGAATCTAAACAGACAAAGACACCTTTGTGTCTGACATGTTGTCTTTCCGTACAATATACATGTACAGGGGACCAAAGGAGCAGTTTTCCAGCTGGTTCACATTTTTAGCAAAGCTTAACTGGCGTCGCTTGACTTCAGTAGATATAGGCGGAAGAATTATATACGATTCTTTGTTCTGTTATTTGTTTGTTTGCGTGTTCCCACCAAAGTTTTGGTATAAAAACGTAGCATCTTTGTGAAGAAACCATCCAATGTCTTTGTCTCAAAAGTATTCACAGCCGAAAAGCTAAATTGTGAAAATGCAATATTGGAATACTCTAGTTTTTTTTTTCCTTTCCATCCATATATTGATTGTATAAATCATTATCTCTAACATTATCAGCCATTTCCTTGGTCACATTCCATTTATTTTTTGGTCTCCACAAGTCCCACAGTTATGGCTCTCAAAGCTCACACAGTCCACAAACATACACGGTCACACCACTCTTGTCAATGCTAATCAACAGCCGTTAATACATACACATACCTCCAAATTTTCAATGTCTATCTATCCATCTTGATCACTGAGTTACCTAGCTCTCGCGAGAGTTGTGAAAACTAGGTTGAGACTTGCATGGATCTACTGGCCCTCATCCCCGCCTCCTTGCGGAGTAAGAGTAAGTGGGATTTGGGCAGTTCCCAGCCATCGTTGCGGTTCAGCTTCGCACCTTCCAACTGATTGTGGACTTCGTCTGGACTGCTTGCTGGACTCGGCCCGGCTGAGGTGGAGCTGCCGCCTGAACTTCGGGTTCCGGCGGCGGAACGGGGCGCTGAGGACGAATCATTACGTACTAGTTACTGCAGCCGCCTCTGGACGCTCGGGAAAACCGCGAAGGTCAAAGAGGGGCTAAATGGGAATTATCAACGTTTAAATACCCCTTTAGGTAGATGAGAATGTTCAGGTGTGTCGTGAGGTCACGTGGACTGCCCCTGACCAGGTGTCGCTGTAAGGGGGCCGGTGTTGTGGTCCCAGGTTCTTTTAGAATGCTGCACGAGGAACGTTTAGACTACAGGATCAGAAAGCACACACAGGACACAGGCATGCCGTTGACACGCACGGAAGCTGTGAGTTGGACACTCTCTCTGCTGCCTTCTCTGTCTGTCACCTCACTCAGACTGTCTTTAACTTCCAACTCCCGGCTTTCTTTTATTCCAAAACCTAGACACAAACAGTAGACAGATACACAGTATGACAGGGCCTTTCAACTTGATACAACATAAGTGCTAAATAGCTGTCTCCAATGGCTTCAAACAGTAGCATGAATGTGTCATAGCTTTTGTTGTCTTAGTCATCAAAAGTGAACGTCTTACTGTGAACAAGGTTGTTTTGCATACTGTCTGCTCGACTTCATGTTAATCACTTTTGGGCTTCAGTGCTAAACAGTTGGGTCGAAATTACTCAACAAAACAGCTACTAACAACATCTAACAAAATATCACAATTTTTGGACTTGTTTTCCACCATCCCTACACTAGATGTAAGAAGTGGTGGGGCCGGTGTTATGGGCTCCAGGTTCTTTAGAATGCTGCACGAGGAACGTTTAAACTACAGGGCTAAGAAACACGCACAAGACGCAGGTATGCCATTGACAAGCACGGGAGCTGTCGGTCGGGACCCTCTCTCTGCTTCTCTGGCTCAAGCCTCACTCCAACTGTCCCAACTCCCAATTCCCGGCTTTCTTTATTCCAAAAACCCAGACACAGATCCAGACACTGTCTACAGCTATGCATGACACTAATTATAACATGTACCTGCTATTGGCTTTGTTGTTCTTTTCATCTTCTGTTCATCAAAGAACAATACAAAGGATAACACCTTGTCAACAGTTATCACACAACAATAGCAAACTAATTACAGTTACCAGATGGGCTGTCTGTGGCTTCTCAGAGCATGTATGTGACCAACTGATAACCATAACATCTTTCTTTGAATGATACAACAAATTCTTCAAAACTGTATTTTTACCCCTCTTACATCGCCTTTCAAGAATGCGAAACCAGGTCAGGAGCGTCTTTGTACCTCACTTAGGTGAGGTTTGCTTAGCGGTTTCAAACGTTAGTAAGATAATTAAGATACTCACTATTATAATAAGCTTGGAGCGCAGTCAACACTAACTAAGGAAGCAAACTACTACAGATTCACATTCAGAATACATAATGGTCTATAATTACATGTATAAGCATTCTTGCTAACAGTACATTCCTAACATAATTGCGTCCTAGGCTTACTACCCAAAAGATAATTAACACAACTGCGTCCTAGGCTACTACCCAAAAGATGATATGCGAAAAACAATTTGGTTGGAGTAATGTAAATAGTACGCGCCAATGAGATAGAGAATTGTACTTGGTGTTGTACTTGACATAGACACAAAAAGGCCTGAGTACCGTTCCAAAAATCGCACAGGACGTAGACATGTTTAGATAGTGTTGCATCATCCTCAGAATACACAATTGCCTTGTTGTTTCTCTGAATTTCAAGGGAATCCTCATACACTCTTCTGTTCTTACTTAATGATACTTAAATAGATCCGTAAGACTTTGTGACGTCATTGTAGATCGTGGCATCTCTCATTAATGGCAGTTTAGTTTTTTAGCATGTATAGTCTGCGAAGATGGTTCTTCTGGCAGGAGTGCAGAGATTAGGGGCGTCCCGGCATATACCGGTGTTTGCCATGGTCTTTCGCTTGTATCCTGGATCCAACGCATGTTGTCATCGTTTTGCTAAATCACTACGATGTATTCGCCCTCTTGTACTTCCTGGGCACAGTCTATACTTTCCAAGTCTAGCTCTCTCAATTCATTATCTTCCCGACGAGTTCTTGTACATAAAAACATAAAAGGCCATTGGTAAGCAAGCGAGTAAAAAGTCCTGCATGGTGCCATAGGAAAGGTTATTTACTATATGATGTGGCCGTTTTCTCCATTCAATTGTGATGGTCGTTTCTATTGCAATATTTGTTCAATTAGTAATTTTTGCATGTCCCGGGAACTAGAAATCAACCAGTAGGAACTACCCCGTTTTTGTTTATAAATTTGGGACAGTACATTGCTGATTTCGTTCTGTTTGCTTCTTTAAAAGCGTCAAGTCTAAACCCTGGCTAAACCTTTCTCTTTCTCCGCACATCCAGAATGCTGGTGATTGCTGTTGCAATCGGTATATAGATGTTGATCTTTTCTTTTTGCAGCCACAGTTTGAGCTTACTGCTCAGCATTTGAAGAAGTTTCTCAGCAACACCCTTGGTAATGTTGTAGCTAACTCCAGTTACTACTGCACCATTTTGAGACTGTTTATTTACTAATTTAGTGCATCTCTGTCAATGATTATCGAATCATCAAAGTTGCGAAGTCTTTTTCTTAAATTTGATAAATCTCAGTGACCGTATTCGCCTCTATAGGGAGAGTTGTGCTTATAGGGAGACCAGAGGACTGAACAGTCCTCGAGTTTGCTTCAGACAAGGCTGAGATATGACATTCTTTTGACATTCACATGGCCATCATAACCTTTTATTGTTATTTTTGTTATCTATTCAAATTCTACTGTGTGTCACTGAAAGCTCTATGATATAGCCTGAATAAAGATGTCTACCTGGAGGCTGACAGCATCACCCTGCTGATCTGTAGCGGCTTCCGGCTGGGCCTTTTTCAACCCTTTAACATCGTCCAACCTGAAGAATACTTGCCAAACGCGGTGTGTCGTGATCGCCCCGTAGGTACAAACATAAAGCTTGCACTGCAGCCTCTTGAAAACTTTAGAAGTATCTGAAAACAATTATTGTAAGCTTCCTGACATTTGGGAAGAACACTCGAATTAAGAATAACATAGTTGGACGCCAAACAACCGGCATCAGTAAGTTACGAATGTAGCCTTTTTTTACGGCAGAAGAATAAAAGGAGAATTTCCTATTAATACAATTTGTAAGGCACTATAAACGTCTAATATCAGTTCGGACACGATTATTGTCACTTAACTAAATATTCAAATGATTACACGTATTTCAATTGTACGTCATAAATTTTCTCTTCTTACATTTCTTGTATTTTTTGTCATTTGGATTGCCCTCTTAAGAGCCGGGGTTGGCGACGTTTGGGTTGCCCTGAAAAGGGCCGGAGTTGGATGTTCGGTGGGTCGTACCACAATGAGTTTTTTGGTGCCATGGTGATGGATTTCGGGTCATGAAAGTCTCTCTGCAGAATGTCGATGATGTTCCTCATATCCTGGCGGTTGTGCAAGTAAACCGCTTTGTAGACGCTGCCCCACAGCGAGACGTCGAATTCTGAAAACACAAATCGGGTCTGTTTTGATAACCCAGTGCTTATAACTCAAACTTTAAAGTTGTAAGGATGTCCATTATCGGCTTACGCATTTCTATCAGTACCAAACCGTACCAGTTATGGCGGGCGTGCATTCATAGAATCGGTCGAGTCAGAACAGCGGTTCCTGTGACAAGTAGATGTCTTAAAACCCCGAGTACCTAAAAAAGAAAATATATAACGGCATAAGCAACGCCAAGTATTTTCATCTACTGGCTAACGCAAAAACGTCGCGAGGTCAAAACATCTTTTACTAAGAATTAACAGAATTTAAATGCACTTACGTTTTGGAAAGCGGCTGGTTATTGTTGTCTGTTCGTGGTTGTAGCGGCGCGGCGAAAGAAGGCTTCTCGTGTTGCGACTCGGTTCCCGTCATTTCCAAAGTAAAACGTGGTTAATCCGCCCAATGCATACCATCAAACTTTGAGTACCTTATCGAGAAAATATATACTGACATAAACAACACATATATTTTCATCTACCGACTTACACAAAAACACGGCTAGGTCAAATAATATTTTTTTTACGAATCAACTAATTGAAAACCCCAGACATACATATGCATACGTATAAATAAAATAAGAAGTAACATAACATGAGAAAATTAACTTTGACGTATGCCCATCAATAAAAATCTTAGCAACTTAGGAATAATGAATTCAAAATCATTCTACGATACAAGTAAATCAAAATTTGCCGTTGGCCTGGTTGGCGCCAGCATTCGCAGGGTTTCCGCCAGCATTCGCAGGGTTTCCACCAGCATTCGCAGTGTTTGCACCACCATTTGCAGGGTTTCCACCATTGGCCTGGATGTGGCCCAGCACTGTTATCAGGAACAGTATGAAGTTTCTCAGCAGGTTGTTTTCCACACTAAGCCTTGTAATCTCCGCGTCTCGACCGGTCTGTGATGCGCCACCAGAATCGCCACCGGGGGAACCTGAGCTGCACCTTGTTGAGCCATCGTTTCTCTTGAATACACTGCAGTAGATCCACGGAATCGACCAAAAATAGAAACTTTGCCGTTGGCCTGGTTGGCGCCAGCATTCGCAGGGTTTCCGCAAGCATTTCCAGGGTTTCCGCCAGCATTCGCAGGGTTTACACCAGCATTCGCAGGGTTTCCACCAGCATTCGCAGTGATTGCACTACCATTCGCAGGGTTTCCACCATTGGCCTGGATGTGGCCCAACACTGTCATCAGGAACAAAACGAAGTTGCGCAGGAGGTTGTTTTCAGCACGCAGCCTTGTAATCTCTGCGTCTCGAACCGCTATGTGATGCGCCACCAGAATCGCCACCGGGGGAACCTGAGCACCTTGTTGAGCCATCGTTTCTCTTGAATACACTGCCGTAGATCCACGAAAATAGAACTCAGAACACAGTACATGATCTAGGACATGGTACGGACAGTACCAGAACGAGTTTCAAACAAAAATGGTGACATTGCGAAATTTGTTTACTATAAATTGGCCAACTTCTGTTTAAAGAATAGTTGATTCGAGTACATATCCACACCATCTGCTTGTTTCAATGCGACGCCTTGAAGTTTAACATTTACACTTTAATGTTATTGTTTTGAACATTTTACACTTCTAGTATAACCGCTAGTTGTGATTTTTCTTATTTTTTTTCTGAATAAGCAGTAGGTTCAAATTGTAACGACCACATTGTTTGCGTATGCTAAAGAAGCGTGCTTACACTACTTAAATTAGTGGAAACGCAAATCAATGGAAAATAACATACTTATTGAAAATAATTTTTTTTTTCTTGAAGGGCAACTGGATTTTGCTTGCTGTTGTGTGAATCACTAGTGCACATGTGTGAATGCTGTGGTAAAGAATTGGAGCCTGATTCTGAACGTAACAAAACAAGTACAAAATATACACTATTACAAACTACTAATAGTTAGTGCGGCGACAAGATGGAGGGGGTTAACCCTATTCAGACCGGGGGGGGGGGGCTTTTGAGGCCCGCGCCTACTTTGATGTCCTATAACGCCAGAACGGCTTACGCTAGGGCCACCAAATTTGGTCAGTTTTCCTAAAATATTGTTGGCAACAATTTCACGAAGTTTAACAAATTTTCCATATTTTCGTGTTGCCATGGCAACCGTTTGTTGACAGGCTGTTTTGCCAAAAATCACTATTTTTGGTTCTAACAATGTATTTTTCACATTTATTTGCTATATTACTGCTATTTTGTTAGATAAATAAAATCTTATATTATCTAGCATATCTTTCATAATTATACATGCATAAATTATGCTAATTTGATGACGTCATCGGCCCAAAATCCAAGATGGCGGACCGTATGGCCAGATCAAGAATAACGAGCTAATTATCCCTTAAAATTTATAACTACCTGGTATTTTTTCATCAAAAAACATCTAAATGAATGAATTAAGTCTATTTCCATTGCCCTTTGTGATTATTTGTTGCAAAAAAAGTATTTTTAAAAATTCAAGGTGGTGGATATAATATGGCGGAGCCCAACTGGTATCTTAGATGTGTATGACGTCATTTTATGACGTCATTTTGACGTCATTGATGTTGCTATTGGCAACGCAAGTCGTAATAAACATTATTATTCTGTTATCTGCACTTGTTGTTACATTTTTGTAGAATAACTTGAAGTTTTCTGAGAATACCCTTTTTTCATGGGTCCGGCCAATATAATCAAATTGATGACGTCATTATTACGTCAACGTAACGTCAAACGTCAAATACTTGTCAGATATTATGTCGATATCATGTCCTAAAAATTTGGTGGCCTTACGGCACGTCGTTTTAGAGTTATAGGACTTCAAAGTGGAGGGCCTCAAAAGCTCCCCCCCCGGTCCAGGGATGACCAAAAAAGCCCGGTCTGAATAGGGTTAATTTGCATTGTGATTAATATGCTACAATGAATATTAAGCGGAAGACTCCTTTTTTTGACCGTTAGATCCATTAAAATTAAGTTACAGTTAACAAATCAATAATTAAATTACGTGTACTAAATGTCACTTATCTTATTCTAGACTTCGCGGAAACAAGTTCCCAGTCATAGCAACTTAAATGTACTTGACGTTTCAGCTATTCGTAATACACTTCTTGCTACTAAGACTACTTATACAGTAAAAACAACAAGAAAAAGTTACACAAATTTTTGAAAAACATTTATTTATGCAAACTCAGTACTTGTATGTACTTGGTGTGAATTTGGGCGGTGGCTTCTTTGAGCGCAATGGCCTCTGGCTCTTCTTCTTGATGCTGGAAGACAAATAAAGTAGATTTCTGTTTATTGTGTGTGTATTTTGATACCTATGTTATTATACATAGAGAGAGCTTTTTGTTAAAGTTGAAAGACGTTTCTATCAGAGCTCTTGTTTGTCAGAGTTCTTACTAGTTATTATCATGTTTAGTTGGTGGTGGCGTCCTTAACTAGTTTTTTTTTTCCGTGGCAAAATCGTGCTGTTCCCCCTGGGTCATCCCTGCCATGTTGGCAGCATAAAGATATACTTCGCAGGGCAGTCATCGTCTTGATGATTTTGTAGGTTACCAAGGGGCATTAAAATCTCCTCCAACTTCAACTTTACCATATAACTGTATAAATGAATTTCACCTTATAAGACGTTAAAGGGTGTATGTCTACCTGGCGTGCAAAGGTAGATCTGTTGTGGCTGATGTAAACTGCCGGTATAAAAAAAAAGATGCCTCCGTCGGTACTAAGTAACGGTTAGTCAATATTTACCCATAAGTTTTGTTTTGTGACGTTGAGGTAAAATTGCTGTATGTTTTGTAAAGAAATACTTAGCCGCCGGAGTTCTTTTTAGCATTTTTAGATTCCTTTCGCAACAACTAAAAGAAAGTAAGTTAGGAAAATTGAGCTCTCCTGTATGCCACGTCTCAAGTAGTGAGAATAATTCAAACCCTTTATTATAAATAAAGTCATTATCATCTTATTCCCTTCCCAATTCATGAATGTTAAATAGTCCCAACAATAATCTTTGGTATTTAGAGTTATTTCATATTGACATTAGTCAAAATCCAAGGTGGCCACTTAAATCAGCTGAATTACGTCAGAAACCCAAGTGGTTCATAGCTTCGGTTGTGATATCTTCAACGCTGCACTCCTCACATATGTGCATGTGGGTGTTCAGAGTACCCCGCTTTGAGAACTGCTTACTGCTCTCCTCACGCACGTGGGGTGCCATGGTTCTGACTTAGCTTCTGCAACAAACGGATGAAATAAGATTTGTTAGTTTGCTTTTGTGCCTTTATTGTAAGCGACTCATCTCAATTACCAGTGTAATAAATAAATGGCCAAGTCACTAGTAGAGAAGTCGAGGAACATTGAATTTGAAGGTAATACGATATGCCAAATAGCAATTACTCATTCAAGCAACTGGATATGACTTTGGAAACGCATTTCTAGTTGATATAATCAAAACTTCCTACCTGTTTTTTTTTAAGTTGCGTTGGCTCTTCTAGTTCCATGCGGCGTGTTTTTAAAGTGAAAACGGTGTACTTTCCTAGTCATCAGTTCTGCTGTGGTGTAGATGGTTGTCAACTCGTCCTTCATCTCTTCCTTTGCCATAATGATGAATGCTTGGGGGATCTTTTGTGAAGCTTTCTGCGATGAAATAAAACCGCCCATGGAATATCTGTCCTTTACACTGACCTGTGCATGGGTTCACGCATAGAAATCAAGTATGAACTTTGTGTCAAGCTGACAGCATCTTTCAGGGCCATATACTTTATATGCATTCCACTGGGCTTGTGCCATTTTGTTAAAGACAACATCTTAATATTAAGTGCATAGGGACATGGTGTCCATTTACTTCACGCTTTCTACACCAAATGGCAATTGAGACAAAAGATGTTCCTCCACCTGTCCTCAACCTGGTGCAGGCTGCTGCTTACCTGAGTCACGAGTCATAAACGATAAAGAGACCTTGCCAATAATACAGGGGTAAATTTCTTGAGTCAAATACTAACCTCTCAGAAACCTTATACTCCTGCACTTCCGGGTTTCTGTGGATGTTCCTCACTTGAGCCTAAATGAACCAAAAAATATGGATACGCAATTGTGTAGTACTGTAACAATACAAGTTGAAAGATGCATCCGATAGCTTAAGTAGACTATTGTCAAGAATTGTAATTCGTTGCAACTGTGGTCCATATTATATATAGACTGGTTAATGCGTGATGTATACAAATTAGACATGCAACATTTGAGAGAAAAATGCATCGATCTTAAAAATCGCTCACATTGTGTGTCTGAGTAAATTTAAGTATACTATTTTTGTAACTGAAATTTGGGTAAACTTAAGTGTTTCAACGACTATCTATATCTTGAGCTTATAATTATTTGTTTATCTCTAAACAATTCTATAAGGAATAAAAAAGACATACTGAAAATACTGCTGGTATTTTGCCTGTGTTTGCCCTGGCGGTGGCTGTCTGTTTACGGTTTGCCTCTATCATGGCGTCAGCCAGTTTGTCCACTTTTTCCGCAATGCTGTTGACAACCCTGAGAAGTAAAATTAAAAAATACTACGTAGGAATGGAGATTAAAAAATTTAATTGTTTCTATATTTTAGTAAATTTATGTGCACACATCAGACTGTGTATTTTTTTCTGCTCCTTGCAATCTGCATATGGTAAATTTGAAACACAATGTTGTGCTGTCATTTCAAGGCAGAATCACAAAAAATTACATCATCTCTTGATAAAACATTAAACTTGTTCACACGTTAAGAATGGTAATTATTGTTAAAATTCAAGTTTATTTCAAGTATATAATAATCTTCTGTGTGAGTACATCTATCGACAAACTGGAGTGTGGATTGGGGCGTCCAAGACATTGGTCATTAAGGTATATAAAATTTGTATTTTATCAATATCAGAAATAGATACTACGATGGTTACTATCATATTCATCGTTGCATCAATATGTGATACTGTCTATATTATAACAGAGGGCTAGTTCGGCGGTGAGAAATTACTTGTTTTGGCATTGTGAACTTCAGCGATTTCGTCTTTAGGAAAATCCAGCCCTTAAATCCGAATGTCGGTAGCTCGGATAAGATGAAACAACGTAAAAGGGTGGTTACGTGCTTGGTTCTAAGGAATTTCTTCCGCATTGCAAACATTACTCAGAGCGAGTTTAGGCAAAACTTTTTGACAGATCTCATACCTTCCTTCACTTCGATGTTGCCTTTATCCAACTTGATACCATCATTTTCGTCGTAATTTCGAATGTACACGTTCTTTCTCCTACCTATTCGGGGCGTTAGTAACCCACTCTGGCCACCCGCAACTCAAGCACGGTCTCTATCGTCGATAATATTGCAATTACTGTGGAATTTGCAGCCCAGGTTTGCAAAGCATTCCTTGATCTCGTCGTTATTGAAAGAAAATGAAATCTCACAAACGTGAACTTTTGTGTTAGGGACTTCTGTTCCTTTGACGACAAAATGATCTTCACAGTAGGGTAGGAAGTGTCGCTTGTGTAGAATAACCCTGTAATGTAGGGTGGCAACACGGGCGCTCTCCGCCAAGGGAGATATCCGCCATAGGCCTTTAATCCTTTGTGCTCCTTCGATGGGGGTTGTACCCGGCGACCCTTTCTACGTACCACAGATTTGCCTTGTCGTGAAGGCTCCATCATGTTCTCTCACAATTTCTCTGTTTTCAAAAAACACCGGGATAACAGAGCCCTGTGACTCTTGATCAAGTCTCACGGGAACAAACGCTTGATCGTCCCTAATCCGGCGCCAGGCACTGTCTTCGGACGCCATGCTGGTCCCTTATTGAACGTTCCTTTGGGATTTGTTGCCTTCTTGATCTCTCCTCTCTCTTAATCTGTAGACCGCAGTTATCGGGGATGTCAGGCCTTGGTCACTGTTTAAACAACAAAGAACGAAATAAAGCAAGAGAAAGCAATCAGGGAAACGTCAATAGCCTGTTTCTATTGTTGTCAGCCCCAGGGACGCCGGCGTCAGTTGTCTCTACCGAAATTAAGGTTCCTCGACGATCCACGGCCACAGGAAATACTGCTCAGAAGACGTTAATTAGCATGCAATGGAGTCAGGGTTTCCGTGTCGAGACCACCCCCGCTGTACTGGCTCGGCTCAGTATGATCATACAAGGAAAAGAAGAAAAAAAATAACAAAGAATTAATTGAGAGACAATAAAAAAAAAGATAAGAAGTAAGTCGGAAAACGTTTGGAGGAATAACTAGCAAAGGTTACGAATAACCGGAGCAGAATTGATTAAAAAACGGAAGCTTAGGTAAACACGTCCGACCTGTGCAAAATCCGCGTACGAATCCTTAGATGTGGTTCTCCCTAGCCTTCTCTAACCCGTATGTGACATATCCCAACAAATAAGCATTCTTTACCACTTTACTTACATGGCGTTTGCTGCTGCGTTTACGCACGCGTTTGTTGATAAGTCGGTTATACGGGAAACTGTCAAAGGCTTAAGTTTGGAGAAATCTAAAATGGCTAAGTCCACGGTTTACCTTTATCAAACCAAAGTGGCAGGTCATGTAAAGTACATATTAACTGAGATTCACATGAATGCGTAACCCTAAAGCCATGTTGGGTAGAAAGGAGTACGCTCTGACTATCAAGGCATTTCATTGTGGTAGAATATAAGATGTGCTATAGTTGGTGAGAGCGAGACTGGCCTATAGTTAGCAGGCTCGCTTCTATTACCTTTCTTGTAGATTGGGTGTACGTAGGCGCACCGCCAATCTTCGGGAACATCGCCTTTCTCTAAAGATTGGTTGAAAATAGTTTGCAGAATTGGGGAGATTTCCTTAGCATAATCTTTAAGTATTCTACCGGGTATTGCGTCGGGTCGAGATGCTTTACGAGGGTTGATGCCCCGAGAAGTTTACGGAATTCTTCAAGAGTGACCACTACCTGCGACATGTCAGGGTGAGGACTAGGTCCTAGGTCTGGTATTGTAAATACTGACTCGTATTGCTTGTTCAACACTTCTGCCTGAAGTTTGCTGTCTGATATAAGGTTGTTGCTGTGGTTTAGGGTTGCAATACCAGTTTCCGTTTTTTTTCTACCTTTAATATATTTCCAAAATGTCTTAGGTTCATTTAGTGCATTTTCCATAACTTCATCAAGATATTGATTATGAGCCATTTTGATCCTTTGTTTAATTTTCTGCGCAGACGTTTGAATTTATCCCAGTCGTACTCGCTCGGAGACTCTTTAGCTTTCTTGTACTGCTTTTTATTTTTCTATATTGCACTTTTTAGCGGTGCTGTGATCCACGGGCAATGATGTTTTCGAGATATCCTTTTCTGAGGTACATGTTTAGCCATTAACTGCTTAAGACTCTTTGTGAAATATGTCCAGTTTTGCTCCACACTAAAGTTAGATGGCATTCTATCGTGAAAATGTTTGTCCAAGTCTTGTTTTGTTGACCTTTTTGAATAGATTTACTATACGTGGTTTCTTTTTGTTTAACTTAATGTGAGTTTTCATTTTCACAGAGACTGCGTCGTCACTGATGCCTGGAATAATGTTGGTTTGTTCTACTAGCTCTGGGTTTGACATTAGGGCAAGATCTAATATGTTATTCGCCCAAGTCTGTGTTAATAATCCGGGTTAAGTCTGATTCTTTGATGTGTTATACGTATCAGGCTTTTTTTTCAACCATCTTGACAAGTGATTACCTGCATTTACGTTTACTACTATACTTTGACATTTCAGTAACGTCACAAATTTCGTACTCCACTCGTAACGCCACTCAACCATAGCCAGCTGTGTTTCATCACCACCTAAGGTTTCACTGATAGTTCAAGACATTACCAAAATGCACATATACATAGACAGGGAGATGGTTCTGGGGCTGTCCACTATCAAACAATACCCAAATGTAGGACGAACAAATCCTGGTTGCTGGCTAAATCTGTATCTTTGGGAGGAACAATGACGACTGTCCAAGGTTCAAGGAACAATTTTCTGTAGAGTCGGTTACACGCAGAGGCTATTATATTGGATTTGTCAATAGGGCTCAATTCCTCACTCTTCAACTTGAATTTCTTTCAGAATATGTTGAACCATTTCAACAATGACGTCAATGATACAATATTCTTCAAGATCTCTCTTGAAATATAACACATAGTCTTCCTCTCTTTTACAATTCAGCCATGGATCATCTTCTGCTTTAGATGTTTTGCGAAGTTTGCGATGGACTTCTGCTTGAAATCTTGGTGACGTCGCTGTAAAGATTGTGGTCTGTCACCTGCGTTCAGAAACGGATAGTGTCAAAGGCCAGCTGAAGCTGTGAGGAAGTCGGTGTCGGGCCTTCGACCTCGGTGTCCTCGATGTCTTCGGCGGCGCTGACTCGAGCCGTTCCTCTTGCCTTTGTCGCAGATCGACTAATATGTCTGTTCCTCAGTGCACTGGACTGCAGAATAAATGTCCACAAAGTCCTCGAACTCGATGGTTCTGGAATCTGGGCACGCCAGGCATCCCTGACTATGTAGAGAGCGTCCAGCAACGTTGTCCTTCTTGCCAGCTGGAAAGCGTAGAGGTCAAACTCTGTTCAGTTTCAATGATGTACAGGATTCGTCTCAGCATATACGACATGTGCTTGGCCTTGAAGGTACGGGTGACGCCTTGCTTGATTCAGCGGTTGGATGATGGACGTCGCGGTCGCTGGCAGGAAGACAAGGCCGAACGTTCTCCAGATAGAAGACAAGGCCGGACGTTCTCCAGATAGATGTCGTGAGGATGGGCCGTAAAATTGTCCAACATCAGTAGCATCTAATTCTGGCGTCTTCCCATGTCCGCGCCGTCCTATTGTGCCATTTTATTTATAATGTAGTAAAAGGGAAATGGTTAGGGTTTTCATAATGTTATGCAAACCCCAATATGCCAATAGCTGGCAGTGATGACTGATATAATCATTTGGTTTCCACTGTATACATCAACATCGCGAGTCTGTTTTTTACGCTGTCTGTATCCGTTAATAGGATCATACCGTTTCTACTTCCATCTAGACAGGGGTTTTCAGGACATAATTTTTCAGGCGGAATTTTTGGTGATATTGGTGTCAAAAATGTTTGGATCACTTCCCACTTTGCTGTAATTTTTTTAATTAAAAGTTGCCGTATTGTGATAGCTTTAGTTTTGGTTTCCAATCCTTATATCAGGATTTAGCTTTTGAACATTGAGGTTTACAATGTCAATGTTGAAATTGACTTCTGCCGGGCTCGACCATTTTGTTAAACGCCCAATTATATGCTCTTTTTGTCTTGTCTTAAAATTAGCATTCACATCCATTTAACGTGGATGGTACTTCGTTTTAGCTACCTCGACGATTGACATCAGGATTGATAATCTCTGCAACGCTTATGAGCGTAGATACAACAGGCTCGACGTCTTTCAGAGCAGCTATGATCTCATCACGGACTGTGCAGAAAAACAAAACAGACCCATACAGCACACTGTTCTGTGACTTGTACTCCGTGGTCTTGTTGTTTCCCTGTTGTTTGAGTGGATCTCCTTCCCATAGAAGACGATAGATTATCCAATGTTACAAAATTGTAATTGCTTATCTATTGTAAATCATCGATTTGGAGACACCAAATAGCACAGTTTATACAGGCACTTGACAGATATAAAAATTAAAGTTGATGAAGTAGACAGTATGAAGTAAGCTAGTAATCACTTGGCTGGTAGGTCTGTAGTGGTAGCTGTAGCCGCTTGACTCATTGGACTGTCTTTTCTGTAGCACTGAAGGAACAACAATATGCACATTCGAATTTTAGCGTTTTTCTCTTCATGTGTTGAAGGTCTATAAACAACACACATATAATAACAGAGACAGGTTGATACTCGGTTACATTATATTGGGTACTTTATGGACTGATTTCTGAAATGACATGTAAAGGTTTGCACAAGATAGTTTTAAAGTCCAAATATAAGATAATCCAAAAAAATATGTTTACCTCTTGAGGTCTCCTTTGGCCTGTCACTTTTTATCTCTGGGTACTGTTCCAATTCTATTGTGAAATGATACTCACTTTTTTGTAATTTGGGTGGTCGGGGTTGAATTTTTGGTGGGTCGTACAACAATGAGTTTTTTGGTGCCATGGTGATGGATTTCGGGTCATGAATTTCGACATACATATGCATACATCTCAAATAAAATAAGAAGTGACATAACATAAGAAAACTAGCTTTGACGTATGCCCATCAATACAAATCATAGCTACTTAGCAAAAATACATAATATCATTCTACGATACAAGTAAATCAAAACTTGCCGTTGGCCTGGTTGGCGCCAGCATTCGCAGGGTTTCCGCCAGCATTCGCAGGGTTTCCGCCAGCATTTCCAGGGTTTCCGCCAACATTCGCAGTGTTTGCACCACCATTCGCAGTTTTTGCACCACCATTCGCAGGGTTTACGCCATTGACCTGGATGTGGCCAGAAACTGTCATCAGGAACAGAACGAAGTTCCGCAGGAGCGCTCTCGAACCGCTATGTGATGCGCCACCAGAATCGCCACCGGGGGAACCTGAACTGCACCTTGCTTGAGCCATCGTTTCTCTTCACTACACTGCAGTAGATCCACGAAATCAACCAAAAACAGAACTCAGAACACAGTACAGGATCTAGGACACGGTACGGACAGTACCAGAACGAGTTTCTAACAAAAATGGTGACATTGCGATATTTGTTTACTCTTAATTGGCCAATTTATGTTTAAAGAATAGTTGATCAGGCAAGGGACGGAAACACCTTCAAAATCTACAACGTCACACTTCCCAATCGTCCTAGCTAACACTGAACCGATATCCTCACTACTACTACTACTACCACCACTATTGCTACGTATGTTTGAATTTTGGACACACATGTCGATGACAGCCCTTCCTGCAAGCCTGGTCCCTCAGCCGCGGGCCTATCTAGTTTGGGGGAATCTGAGCGTTGAAGTTTTGCCTGCCATTGTTCGTTGTAGCACCTCTGGGGCAGTCGGTTTTATGTGCCCCGGCTCCTTACACCGATAGCACACTTGTTCCTCACGGCTAGGGCAGTCCCGCTGGAAGTGGCCAGGCTCCCGACACCCGTAACAGATTGGGCGGCCCTGGTCGTCCCATTCCCTGTACCCATGTCCGTTACTATTGGTCTGGGGGCCGTTACAGTCCGCGGCTATCATATCTGGCGTTAGACTGATACCCCGCCCTAGCTTGACTGCATGAAGCTCCTTACGCAAGGCTTTAATCGTCCGCCCAGTTTCTTCCCTTAGCTTAGCTAGCTCGGACACAATCGCGGACTGTTCCTGTCTTTGCGCCACCAAGTTCTGGCGCGCCGCGGCTCCCCGATTACTCCACCCCCCACTCAAATGCAGGGCCTCCTCTCAAATTTCGTGAAACGTACGAGGTTTTTCCGTGTCAGCCGACCGGAGATGTCTAAGTCTCAATCCCCCAACCCATCCAGAAATCTGTCCCCAAGTACGGCGTCGTCACCATCCATTTCACTCCCCCTCCATCTTTCTGCCCGTTTCAATATTAACTACAGGCTCAGGTCGTACCCACTGATTGTTTCTCCCCTGCCCTGATCCCTTGCGTAGAATTTGCTCATGATCACAGATACTGGGGCTGTACATGTGTCCCCGTATGCAGTCCTGAGTGCTGTTTTAACTTTCTCAATGTCACATCGGTCAGCCCAAGATAACACGGCCACCACCCGCTTGGCCTGCCCGTCAAGATTACGATGCAACATACCCGTCCTCTGTGCTTCAGGTGTGCTATACAAAGTGAATGCGCCCTCCATCTCATCAAGCCATTCCTCTACTGCCTGAACTGACTATAAAACAGTTAAACCGAAAACCTCGGCCACTTTTTTTTTCATACGGCACATACATAACGCTAGCGGCGGCCTGTGCTCCTTCTTCTGCCATGATTAACCATTACCACTCACGACCTATCCTCCTCGTTCAACTAAAACAAGCTTCTGTCTCCAACCTTACGTTTCACAACACTAACAACATCAACAACAACACAACTACAGGCGGTAAAGCTAACGGTGCACGTGTGTGCTTTCTAGCCCTCTCCCTACAACAGATCCGCATAACTCGATGTCGTCGGGTCTGCTGGTCGGTGCCGGTCGCCGTGCGGCCTCCCTTGCCTACGCCCTGGTCCTGGTGGCAGTTCCCTCCGTACGTCTCTTGCTAAGATTATGAATGTAGCAGAATCCCATCCTCGTCGCCAGATGTAAGAAATGGGTGATGCTGTGCCCCATGTTATTTCGAATGCTGCACGAGGAACGTTTAAACTACAGGACTATAAAGAAACACACACAAGACACAGGCATTCCGTCTGGTTGACGCGCACGAGAGCTGCTGAGTTGGGACCCTCTCTCTGTTCTCTGACTCAAGCCTCTCTCCAACTGTTCTCAACTTCCAGCTCGCGGCTTTCTTTATTCAATCCAACGTACGTTCAATTCTGCATATTGAAACTACAATGACAATGTTGACATTGCTGATGCCTTTGCATTCATGACAAACAGTGGCCCATCGTCACGTGCTGTCACCAAGTGAGGTGGCAGTCGGGGATAATGGAAAAACGATGGCCTTAGTCATACACTCAAATAAGTCTGTATAACCCACAGCCCGTTCTTTACTTGAGGCTCAAGTAGCCACTGAACCATAACCAGTTCTGTATGATCACCACCTAAGGTTACACTGATATAGTACAAGACACTACCAAAATGCACATAACCATAGCAGTGAAATGGTTCTTGTGCTGTCCACTATCTGACAATACGCCAATGTAGGACGAACAAATCTTGGTTGCTGGTTTATCGATCTTCGCACAGCACAAAATAGAGGACAGCGTTTCCTAGCTTGTCTAAAGTGTCATACAGTTTCAGGTGGGATTGAGCCGTGGTGAATGCAGCGATATAGATATTCGTGTTCGGTGGTTAGACAACGAGGTTTTGACAGTGAACTTCAGTTTTTCGGAAAATCTTAGCCTTTTATCTTAATGTCTGCAGCTCGGATAAGATGAAGCATCTTAGCAGGGCAGGTTACATTCTTTGTCTTAAGGACGTTGTTCCATTTTCCAAACTTCCTTGTACTTTGCCTCAGTTGCCCTTGTCTGGGCGTCAAGTCTTGCCTGTTCCTGCGCCAGGAGGTCTAGATCATACTTTGCGTGTTAATGCTGACGAGCAATGGGGATGAAAGCCTCCTGCCAGCCTGCTGCTTCCCAACTATTCCTCTCCACAAGTACTTGGTAATCGAACACACGAGAAAACACAGAATATCTCGTCAAACCTTCTGGGAGACCAACGTCCCCCGTACGCCAACCCGGCGATACCGCTAAAACCTCGAGGTCCCTTCGGCGTCCCAGACCGACCTCAGCGGCGACGAGATTTCTGTTTTGGCGGTGGTAGGCAGAGAGTGGAAGGTCAGTTATCTCTGTCTCCAACTCATACCTTTTGACCATGAGCTGCTCAAAATCCCTCTTGGTATTTTTTTCTAACATGGCTAGCATAATCCCAGGTCTTTACGTCACAGCTACTACCCACAGGAGTCACATCTGTCACCGCTGCTTCCACAGATGTCTGTGTCACAGGTACGCCTAGATCCACAGAATGCCGCCTATGAGTAAAGAAAAATGCTCACATTTCAAAGATTACTGTCGCCTCCCATATATACATTCTTGCACATTATACCAGTATCATTCACATGGTACCGGTAGTTCATAGTGGACTTAAAAGCTAATGACAACTTACAAACAGCTAACTTTAATAGTATGTTAAGTTTTGTCTAAATCATTTCTGACAACATTCTATGACTGGGACTACGGTTAGAACCAAACGTGGAATATATTTACTTACAAAGTCTGATTAACGTTGTCGCTTTGTTGTTCCAGCGACGCCTTTTCGTGCACAAACCTTAGGTTAGTGGTTCTTCGGCCTTGAACATTGTTCTTCTTCCGACAATATTTAACTCTGCAATGCAAACACACAACACTTGCTAAACTTTTGGGTATCCATGCACAAAGAGAAATGCAAGCAGTTTGGGGTGGGACAGATTGTTACAGACAGAAGTTTAGAAAAAAAAATTATTTCTTCAGCCACTGCAATCATTACATCATGCTCATTCATCTCATCTCTGTTCGGTCTCAGGAAGTGTGGTGTCTTTATACACAATTTGGAGCAACAGTTTGTGCCGTAATAAAATTTAAGAAATTTATAACGCCATATTGTTAAAAGTATTATTTAGATGTTTTATCTTGAACACAAAGTTTCTACCTTCAATGGTGGTGACATCGCTGTAGAACTTGTGATCTGTCACAAGGGCGTCGGACCTCGGTGTCCTCTATGTCCTCGGCGGCGCTGACTGGAGCCGTTCCTCTTGCCTCATACACTTCGTCGAAGATCTCCTGATCTATCTGGTCCCTGATGACCTGGACTGTAGAATCGATGTGCTCAAACTCCTCGAACTGTTCTGCTGTGATCGCCTCCGGCGTCGCAACTAGGGTGTTAGTGTTCCCGCCGCCGATACAGTGAAACCTTCCGAAAACGGTTCCTGCTGTCGATGGTATGTGCCGTACAGTTGTCTAACATCAGTAGAATCTTCTTCTGGCGTCTTCCCATGCCTTTGGCCCTGTGGATGTGACTGGCGGCTGCACAGGAGAGTTGGACATGACTAGCGCCATGGACATGACTAGCGACTAGAGCTGCAAAATATTAATAAAGGATTAAAATTACAAGTCAGGTTTGCAAATAAGTCAAAATTATAGTTCTGATTTGTGAGGGCCCAAGAGAGTTGCCTCGATTGTATCAAGTAATAGTCTGTCGGAGTTCAGCAGACCTCACCTGAGTATTAACCTCCCACAGAGTAAGACCCTCTGTTGCAACCAAGCCTCCGCGAAGCCAAAGGAAGCCCCGAGTACCAGGGCCGCTTTCTCCTGGAACCAGCAAGTAAGAGGACAGGCTGCTTTTCCTGGTCGCTCTCTTATTGAGGGCGCTGTGCCATACGTCAACGTCGCTGTTCGTTCTGATGGTCTTCGTGTAGATAATCCATGTCGCCGGAATGGTGCATTGACGAGTCAATCCAGTTCTTGTCCATGTACTCGGCCAAGGTGATGAGGGCTGGGGTTGTTGCCTGTGCCTTCAGGGCCTCCTATTCGGTGGTGATCTCATCTGCAGGCAGAAAAGGCAACGACATCGCATTCGCATCGCTCAGCGTCTTCTTGGAGATGTTCACTACCCAAGTGCCAATTGAGCAAGAAAGTTATCCTCACAACACGGAACTTCAAACACAACTTTATCCAGACATTAGCATTTCTAGGGCACTGCGGTATTCTAATAGAGATATACAGTTCATTGTTTAGATGCGATTGAAGGGACAAACACTTTAGGAACAATTCTAAATTTACACAGGAACGGTACATAATCATACAAATAAACTGCCATTTGATTCGTCACAATTTCGACAAATTAACACAATAATCTAAATTCTACGTAGTAAGTTGCTTCCCAAAGGAAAAAAAGGCATGTCTGTTTGGCGATGCTTTCCGAACATGCACTGTAAATCCAATTTATTCCAAATCACTGTCTGAACGTAAGACGTTATAAATAAAAACGTAAACCGAGACAAACACTTCGAAAATAAATTGATATTGAATTTACACACAACGGTATAATTTCAGTAGAAAAAGAAGCAACTTTTGCATTTTCACAATTGCATACCACACTGACAATAAAAAATTAATTGAAAAAGTGAAAATATAAATGAAATAGAAATATACAATGTATATATGTAATCATGCCTCCCTTGTTCCTCTAACTGGTTGTTTGGGGCTCACCGGGCGTGGGGTCTGCGGGGTCGGGGTGGGGACCGGGCAGGTGACAGCGATGCTGCGGAGTGAGAAGAGACAGCCGGCGAAGATAAATCACGGTCGGGGGTCGATGTGAACGGTGCTAGAGGACTTGTGGCGGTAGGTGTGCCCAGCTCCAAGGACCGGCCCACCAGGAGAGAAACGTCAGGGAATCTGTATTGGCTATCGGAGAGGAAGATGGAGGTAGGAGATCGTGGTGTGCTCGTCTGGACGGGCAACATGTTGTTGTCCTGAAGGGCCAGCACTGGCCTCGGAGGCGCCGGTACTGGCACTTTCGGTTGATCCCGAAGTGCACTGGACCTCCCGGCGCAGTACGTATCGGATCTTCCCCTACATGAAGCAGGATGCTTGTCCGCACCCTCCTCATTGCCATAGTCGAGTCTGTACGAAAGGGATAGGTGCACGAAAATAATGGCTATATCATAATGTCAAATAAAGGAGGAAAAATTACCTGACAACGTGTCGTGTGGCCAAATATATGGAATGCAGGTATGACAAGCTTCAGTTGCTGTAACAGGTGCTCTTGTTCATTTGTCTGTAATATATTGTCATATAAGAGTTCTGAATCAACCGACATGCGAAATACATTTAGTAACAATGCTCTTTAGCCTCTTAACAACAAGGGTGGTGTTTTAAAAAACGTGAATATTAAGAGCAAATGTCTGTAAGGGTCAAACAATGGTGGCACCGGTCAAAAAATAGATTTGGCTCATTTTTTGCACAGTGATAGTACTTGGTACACAACCCCTCAAAATAGCTTTCTTTCTTCTCAGAACCCCTCGTTGTCATGGCAACAGGCCAAAGAAGTTTGGTGGCCATTTTGCCGGATTTGAGCATTTCAAAAACATGAAAATTGGCCAACTTAAGGGCACTATCACTGAACAATGCTTTAACTAAACAACAAAGGCAGAATATGCTGATCAGAGCAATGCCTAAACTTGTATGAAATAGCAGTAAAGTTAATCTCCTGTAAATTCTAATGCCCAGGGCAGCCTGAATACAATACACTTTTTTCAGATTGTAAAGAATCTGAAATTTTGCCCAACTTCAAAGCACTGAAAGTCCATAACTATAAAATATTTTCGCTTGCAATTTACTACAAATAATAACCTACTATAGGGCTATAAGATGAGTGCTAGCAAAGTTTGGGTTCTTGTTTTGTTGCTATGTAATCGTCCGTCGAAGTGGGTCAAATTTCATGATTTTGATAATATGTCATTTTGTGCTCTCTTTAAACAATCATAAGTCCCATACCAAAGTTGCTCTGCAATTAAAATTCACATGGATTATAAACCAATGTATTGTCTGTCAAATGCATGTTTGTAAAGTTCGGGTTCTTGTTCCGTTGCTACGTAATTGTCCTTTAAAGTGGGTCGTTTTTTATGATTTTGATAAAATACATTATTTTGCATCATCTTCGAACAATCATAACTCACAAGCCAAAATTGTTCTGTAACTAGAATTTACCTGAAATGTAAACCAAGATATTGTTTCTCAAGGTCATGCTTGTAAAGTTTGGGTTCTTGTTTTGTTGCTAAGCAATTGTCCGTTAAAGTGGGTCAATTTTCATGATTTTGATGATATATCATTTTGTGCTCTCTTTGAACTGTCATAAGTTGCAAAGTAAATTTGTTCTGAAATTGAAATTAACAAGGAATACAAACGAATATATTGTCTATCAAATGCTTGTTTGGACAGTTCGAGTTCGGGTATTCTAACAGTGAATGTACATGTCCCTGAAAGTAGGTCGTATTCCAATGACTTTTCCACAAATCATGTTCTTGACAACAGTGATACACATGTCACAGTCTTTGTTTTTATAGAACCGATGTAGCAATGTGCTGTCACCATAACAAAACATTTGTAGGGATTATATTCTACACAATGTCATATTTATGTTTAATGTCAGATTAATCCACTCTGAACTTTCAAACATTCTGCTAGTTTTACTGCTAAGCATGATGTATGACTACAGTCTTGAACATGTTTGCATCCCCACAATATGACTCTTGAAGACTTAGCTTATACAATGTATATACATATTTGGAACGAATATCATAAATCTCTGTGCATCTTTCTTTTCACGGTAGCATTTATGTGAAAACATGCGTTTTTCAGTTTCTGCTATTCAATGGACCATACTCGTTTTAAGCAAGGGCAAGAACGAACCTAGTAGGTTGCTCTTGAAGTTTGCCTGAAATGCCAACTCCTGGCGGCGATTGATGTTTGTCTGCTAGTCTGTCTGTGTGGAAATTAGCTTGACAGGCTAACGTCAAAATACGGCAGAGGATGATGAAGGTCAGCATCTTGACCTAAATTTGTTCGAATCTATCAACAGTAAAGATCAAAATGAAGCAACGAATGACGTTTATCTACGTCTTCCTTTTTGGGAGACACATATAAGCTTGCGATTTGGCAAGGAAATTGAAATTGTACGAACTAACATTCCTAAATCTGATTTGCGATCACCAATAATTGATTGCCTTTGGAAGTCCATATTTGTGGCAAAAATTCAAGAATACCGAAGTTCATGTCTTGCTGAAATTGAGTGTGTTAGCAGAAGTTGAAAATGCACATGTTTTTCACATTACTGTGAAAGAAAGATGCACAGAGATTTAAGATATTTGTTCCAATGTAGAAATAATTTGCCATATTGTGGGGCTGCAAAAGCGGGCCAATAACAACAATGCCCACATCTGGCTAGCAGGTGACTTCAACCTGCCTGATGCGACCTGGAACCCTGAAGCTAATACCACCGCTTCCAATCCATCCACTCTCACTAGCAATTACATCAGCCTTGCCAATGACTGTGGTCTGGAACAAATGGTCTGTGAACCAACTCGTACTGTGGGGCAAACTTCGAACACCCTGGATCTGTTTCTCACCACAAATTCCACCTTAGTGGAGAGAGTCAAAATCTTACCAGGTCTCAGCGATCATGGCATCCCGCTGATTGATGTTCAAGTAAAGCCCCAAACATCAAACTCAAAAGATCGGCTCATATACCTGTGGAGGAAAGCTAACATCGATGCACTCCAGCAGGATATGGCAACATACAGTCGAGAGTTTGCAGACCAGGCTCAGCACAACACTGCCTCAGAAAACTGGGAGCTGTTTAAGGCAGCCGTTAGTGGTGCTGCCAATAAGCATGTCCCCAGGAAAAAAGTGAGGCCACAATCCAACAAACCTTGGATAACTCCCCAGATTCGCAAAGCTATGCGTAAGCGGTCTGAACTTTTTTCCAAGGCTAGGAGATCCAACTCCAATGAAGCCTGGGCAAAGTTCAAGAGGTGTAGGAAGGGCGTTAAGCAGAGAGTTAGGAAGGCCCATAGGGATTATGTCTCCAATTACCTGGAGTCTAACATCGAGGATAATCCCAAGGCCTTTTGGAGCTATGTCAAATCCATCAGACAAGACTCTACTGGTGCGTCCGCCCTAAGACATCAGGGGGTGCTAACATCTGACCCCAAAGAAAAGGCTGATGCACTGGGGGCCCAGTTTGAGTCAGTGTTTACCAGGGAGGATAAGACCACCGTTCCTACCCTTGGCGAACCCAAAGCTCCAACTATCCCCTCCCTTAACATCACAGTGGAGGGGGTAGCCAAACAGCTCTCCTGTCTTAACCCCAGCAAGGCCACAGGACCAGACGGATTCCACCTCGCCTCCTGAAGACCGTAGCCGAACAAATTGCGCCAATATTACAGGTCATATTCTCCCAGTCAATATCCACGGGAGATGTTCCTGAAGATTGGAGAACAGCTAACATCGCTCCAATCTTCAAAAAGGGGGACAGAACCTTGCCATCAAACTATAGGCCGGTGTCTCTGACATCGGTCTGTGGTAAAGTGCTCGAACACATCGTGCACAGCCACATGATGAAACATCTAGACGCTCATGGCATTCTGTCCCCTGCGCAACACGGCTTCAGGAAGGGTCTGTCCTGCGAGAGCCAGCTGGTGCTTACCCTCCAAGACCTGGCCAAGAACATGGACCAGAACAAACAGGTCGATGCCGCGGTGCTTGACTTTAGCAAAGCATTCGATACTGTGCCACACGAACGTCTGCTGAGCAAGCTCGAGCACTATGGTATTTCTGGCCTCCTTCAGTCTTGGCTTAGGGCCTTCCTTACGGAGAGAACCCAGAGGGTTGTCTTTGACGGTGGAACATCTAAAGCTGTCAAGGTCACCTCTGGAGTTCCGCAGGGTACTGTGTTAGGCCCTCTGCTATTCCTGCTCTACATTAATGACCTACCCGATTCCGTAGACTCACATGTTCGACTGTTTGCTGACGATTGCTTGATTTATCGAACTATCAGCAAGCCTTCTGACGCACAAGGGCTGCAGTCTGACCTCGATGCGCTAACAGAATGGCAAAATCGTTGGCTCATGTCGTTCAACCCCTCTAAATGTCACATCCTCCATATCACCCGTAAAAAGCACCCCATCATAACTCAGTACTCCCTCTGTGGAGAAGCCCTTACCGGTGTTAAGTCCCACCCCTATCTTGGAGTACAACTGTCCGACGATTTGCGGTGGGACACCCATATCAACCACGCCACTAGCAAAGCTGGTAAGGTTCTAGGAGTCATTCGGCGCAACTTGACCCATTGTCCATCTAGGGTCAAGGCCACTTGTTACAAAGCGCTGGTACGGCCTCACTTGGAATATAGTGCCATCGTCTGGGACCCGTACACCAACAAAGGGATACAGGCGGTGGAGGCCGTCCAGCGCAGGGCAGCCCGAGTGACCCTAAATGACTACCGGCAGACTAGCAGCGTGACACAAATGCTTTCAGACCTGCAGTGGCGCCCTCTCTCCGAAAGGAGGAGGAACGCCCGCCTCACCTTTTTCTACAAAGTAGTCAACAATAATATTAACATAGACGCCAGCAATATTCTGAAGCCTGCCCAAGGGCGCACCCGGGGTAGTCACGACTTCAAATATCAACACATATTTGCACGCACCGATATCTACAAACATTCTTTTTTCCCACGCACAATTCCCGAGTGGAATGCCCTGCCTGGCACGGTTGTAAGCGCTCCCAACGTTGAGCACTTCCGTGCCAGGCAGGCGGCCTGCCCGCCCTAACCCGGGAGCCTCAGCTCCCCCCCCCTACTTTTGCCCCTCGCGGGGTCATTTGGGGGTATCCTATGCAGATGCAGATGTTCAAGACTGTAGTCATACATCATGCTTAGCAGTAAAACTAGCAGAATGTTTGAAAGTTCAGAGTGGATTAATCTGACATTAAACATAAATATGACTTTTTGTAGAATATAATCCCTACAAATGTTTTTTTCCATGGTGATAGCACATTGCTACATCGGTTCTATAAAAACAAAGACTGTGTATCACTGTTGTCAAGAACATGATTTGTGGAAAAGTCAGTGGAATACGACCTACTTTCAGGGACATGTACATTCACTGTTAGAATACCCGAACTCGAACTGTCCAAACAAGCATTTGATAGACAATATATTCGTTTGTATTCCTTGTTAATTTCAATTTCAGAACAAATTTACTTTGCAACTTATGACAGTTCAAAGAGAGCACAAAATCATGAAAATTGACCCACTTTAACGGACAATTGCTTAACAACAAAACAAGAACCCAAACTTTACAAGCATGACCTTGAGAAACAATATCTTGGTTTACATTTCAGGTAAATTCTAGTTACAGAACAATTTTGGCTTGTGAGTTATGATTGTTCGAAGATGATGCAAAATAATGTATTTTATCAAAATCATAAAAAATGACCCACTTTAAAGGACAATTACGTAGCAACAAAACAAGAACCCGAACTTTACAAACATGCATTTGATAGACAATGCATTGGTTTATAATCCATGTGAATTTTGATTGCAGAGCAACTTTGGTATGGGACTTATGATTGTTTAAAGAGAGCATAAAATGACATATTATCAAAATCATGAAATTTGACCCACTTCGACGGACGATTGCATAGCAACAAAACAAGAACCCAAACTTTGCTAGCACTCATCTTATAGCCCTATAGTAGGTTATTATTTGTAGTAAATTGCAAGCGAAAATATTTTATACTTATGGACTTTCAGTGCTTTGAAGTTGGGCAAAATTTCAGATTCTTTACAACCTGAAAACAGTGTATTGTATTCAGGCTGCCCAGGGCCTTAGAATTTACAGGAGATTAACTTTACTGCTATTTCATACAAGTTTAGGCATTGCTCTGATCAGCATATTCTGCCTTTGTTGTTTAGTTAAAGCATTGTTCAGTGATAGTGCCCTTAAGTTGGCCAATTTTCATGTTTTTGACATCCCCAAATCCGGCGAAATGGCCCCCAAACTTCTTTGGCCTGTTGCCATGGCAACGAGGGGTTCTGAGAAGAAAGAAAGCTATTTTGAGGGGTTGTGTACCAAGTACTATCACTGTGCAAAAAATGAGCCAAATCTATTTTTTGACCGGTGCCACCATTGTTTGACCCTTACAGACATTCGCTCTTAATTAGTAAGAAGCGAAGAAGACCCCGTAGCAGCTTTCTAGTTATTTCAGCGGAATACTAAAGTACGATCAGTTCCCGGTGGTTAATGATTGAAACATTGTACTAGCAGCATTAAGTACCATTTCATCTAATTTTTGCTTCACCCATGTTGAATTGTATTGGGTTTAAACCATGTCAAATATAGATACACCATTCCCATGTGATAACACAACTTAGTTTCAATTTCAAATTTATGTTTTTTTTTTACGATTCCCTTAGCCATGACGGCAGTTTATATACAATTGTTTGAGTGGAAGAGACCTCTTGTAGAATGGGCACAAATGACTCTTTAGAATATTCCTGGTGACACATGCATCAGTTTCGTCAAATAAAACTGAATATTAAAATGATCCACTGGCCTAAAGGTGTATTTCAAAGAGCCCTGAATTCACCCCCCCCCCTCGCCCCCATGAATGTAGATTTGTTCATCTTCTTTGATAAAAGTAGACTGTGGAGTTGGACTGATTTCATTTGCGTAAAGCTTTTTCTACAATCCTATTGAAATTTTGTAACCTTGGTTGGTTGTGCCTAGACCTTTCTCTGCCAAGTTAGAATGAGAAAGCACCTGTGCAATACAAGTGATATCTATTATCAATATTTTCCTGCAACTCAGAGACAGTTTCATCAGGGTTACCTGGGTGACCATGCTTATCCCCATTGTTTGTTTTCTAACTTCATTCGATTGTCTTTTTCATAAAATATCTGAAATGGACAGAGATGTTTTGTGCTGTGATATTCCTTCCCTTATTGCATTTTCTGTGTAAACTGCCAACATTACGCAATCAGCAAATGTTTTGACGACTTTCCGGGCAATGTTACCAAGGCCGCAACTTGGTGTACGAAGTGCACATGAAGTACGGTCCAGTGTTACTGTTGTCAACTAGAAAGGCCGACATTTGCTTGAGAGCAAATACAGCATATTTCAGCCATCTCCCTCCCCATGCAACAATAGGCTATTTCAAAATCATCCATTTGAAAAATCACTTTTACTAATGACGGTTTAACCCAAAAATGAATCTTACAAAATTCCCCCGTTCAAGAATGGACTCCAGTGCACCCTATGTGAATTTGCACAATAGACCAGTCCAGAAATACTCCCACTGAAACCTTGGCGTTTTGAATAAGAAACCAAATCCAAAATTGAATTTAGCAAAAAAGGTCCCAGTGCATGAAAAGGTATAATAGACCAGTCTAAAAACACTTCCACTAAAAATTGAATTTTGAATCATCACCCGTTCAAAACTGAATTTGAAAAAATCCCCCTTCCGTGTGCAAAAAATGGACTCTTCCATGTAAAGTAGAGCAGTCCAAAAATACATCCGCTAAAATAGGACTTTGACATAATCACTGAAGTCCAAAAAATGGATTTTTAAAAAAGCCCCCCTCTATGTAAGAATGGACTCTTCCAGAACACCCATGTAAAATTGCAAATTAGACCAGTCCAAAAATAACCCTACTGAAAGACTTTGACAAACTAGAAGTCACCAAAGTCCAAAATATGAATTTTGAAAAATCCCCCCTCCGTGCGAGAATAGACTCTTCCAGCACACATTCTGTAAAATTGCAAAATAGACCTGTCCAAAAATACATCCACTGAAAGACTTCACCAGTCCAATGATGAATTTAAAAAAAAATGAACCCCTCCGTGTAAGAATGGACTCTTCCAGATAACACCGGGCTCGCTGATTGGCTGCCACCCCCCCTCTTTAGGATATAGATTCAGGCTAAGTGATTGGTTACCTATCTAATTAGATTGAATAGACATATATTCCAGTAGGTGCAATTTGCAGCTGGGGTCAACGACCTTAAGGTCATTAACCCCTCTGGCTATTGGAAAATGACAAAACAATCCCCAAATATATCATTTTGACGTAGTCTATGACAAAAATTTATACATGTGTCAATTGAATAAATGTCTAGTGCACCCTTTTACCAAAATTTGGGTCATTTGGTTTTAAAACCAGAGCACAAGAGCCAAAAGTGTACTTTTTGGTCATAAAATGGCCAAATAATCGCAAAATTAAGCATTTTGTTGTACTGTATACCTCAAGTGTTATTGAATCCATGTGCGCATATGTCTAGGGCACTCCTATACTAAATTTCAGGTCATCTGGTTCTAAAACCAAGGTACAGGAGCCAAAAGTGTCCTTTTTTGGTAAAAAAATGACAAAAAAATCGCAAAAATAAGCATTTTGTTATACTGTACACCAAAACTGATATTGAATCTATATGGGGGACTTATCAAGGCACATCTGTGCCAAATTTCAGCTAATTCGGTTATAATACCAGGGTACAGGGGGCCCAAATATACAGTTTTGGTCTTAAGATGACCAAAAAACCTTAATAAAATCATTTAAGAGACAGATATGGAAAAAATGAAAAAAACTTCCGAGGGTATTGGCCCACTCTACCCTTGTGCCAAATTTCAAGTCATTCGGTTGAGGAACAACGGAGATACCGTGTTCTGAAGATTTGACAGGAGAAAGAAAGAAAGAAAGAAAGAAAGAAACATTACGAATACAATATATTTCACCATACCTATGGTATGGCTGAAATATAATAAATTTCCAGCCGGTTGCCTTACACATTCTTGCCAAGCCCAGGTTGATTGGATGAGTTCGTTCAGGGTCCGTGTCAGCCCGCGGTCCTCCGCATACCTGTCTCTAGTAGAGTTGATAAGGGGTTGTGGGTTTTCTCAATGATCGCTTGAACGGAGCCATTTCCGTTATTGGTACCAGCGTGTAGGGTTTTAATTAAGAAGACACAATTCTGTGTGATGGGGAAACTAACTGTAAAACACGAGCACCAAAATATGTGAAGCATTTTACATTCCTCTTTGACATTTTGCTCGGCTTCAGAACTTTGATCATCGAATGACCAATGGTAAGTCTTCTTCCGTGCCTTTGCCTGATAGACTTTGTTGTTATTTCCTATGTGCTGCCATCTGGTTATGTTATCGTCTTTATTTGTGACGCTTTCTTCAGAGGGGGTTTCCCGCTCACTGTCAGCGCAATCTTGCAGTGAGAACCGGTTAGAGGTTCTGAACGTTTCCTCAGTACCAGAGCATCTGTCCCGTGATGTTTGGCCTCCCTTCTCATGTCGTCGCCATTCAGAGGATCTATCGCCATCGATCTTCTTGTAGTTGATACCCGTATGATTCTTAATTAAGAGAGAGGCATTTTCATCTCAGAGCCTCTGAACCCCCAGAGATAGATCATCCTGGATGTCATTTTCATTCTGTTTGTTTGCAGGTGCTTGGTCTTCAAGGGCCTTAACCCTCTCAGCTAGACACTTAACGATCTTTAGGATAGCATTCTACCAGGCCGGCATGTACATGACAGGAGATTGGAATGCGATTTGCAAAGTCCGCAATCCTGCGACAGGTGATGGAATTCAGAACCGTTTGCTGTTCCACACAGGAAACAAACATTGGAAGAAGTTGGTTTTGTGTCATCCTCGGGTGTGACATTCCATAGAGCATTCATCACAGATTGTTTATTTATTCGCACACAAGTATTACATTAAAACACAAAACGAAAACAATGGATAAAACAGGTGCAGGAGGAGGGAAAAGCTTGTGAAACTTATACTTAGCCCTCCTCCTTTAAACTAAACAAAATTGATTATGATATATAATAATAAAGTAAAGTAATACATAGAATAATAATGATACAATAAGGATAAACAAGTAATTAATGGTATGAATTAACGATGAATGATAAAGTAACGTAATATGTAGAAAATGATAATGATGCAATAAGGATAACCATGTAATTAATGGTTTGACTTAACAATAGATAATAAATCAGCATAATACTTAGAAAATGATAATAGTGCATAATGAATTAATATAATATGATTAAAAAGAAAAAAAATGTGGCTACTACAGGGGGCTCGGATGGATTAACAGATGGATTTTCAGATTACGTTTAAAAGTCAGGAGAGAGGAGGTAATATTCTTAAGGGAGAGGGGAAGATCGTTCCATATTTAAACACACATGTATTTAACAGACATTTGGGCAAGAGAGGTTCTGAATAGGGGGATGTGCAGATTTGTGCTTTGGCGAGTTTGATAATTATGAAACTGCGAGCGAAAATTAAGAAAGTTGTCAAAGGTATCGGGGAGAGTATGGTTTATGTATTGGGCTGTGAATAGAGCAAGTTGAAATCTGTTAACGTCATAGATATTCAAAATTCTAAGTTTCTCAAATAGTGGTGAAGAGTGAGTATAGAAACTCGAACATGTCGCAATGCGTAGAAATTTTTTCTGTAGAATTAATAAAGGGTGTAGAGAAGTTTTGTAGGCGTTTCCCCAAACAATATTACAATAAATGAGATATGGATAGATTAGACTGTTATATATGGTTATTAAGGTTCTCTGGGATAAAAGATGTCTAATTTTCCCTATGATCCCGATAGTTTTTGAAATTTTATTTAATATCATAGCAATGTGGGCTTTCCATGTTAGTGGATCATCAATAAGTACTCCTAGGAACTTAGCCTGGCATTCTTGGGAGAGAGGAAGGTTCTTTAGGAAGATATTGGTATTTTTCATATTATAAGTCTTGTTTTTACTACAAAAGATAAGATAATACGTCTTTTTAATATTAACAGATAGCTTGTTGGTTTCGAACCATGTGATGACTTTTTCTAATTCCTGATTGGTTAGACGTATTAACGAATCATAGTCTGCATGTGAGAGGAAGAGATTTGTATCATCAGTAAATAGGATAAAAAAGAATATTTTGGATGCTTCAGCAAGATCATTAACATATATTAAAAACAATAAGGGTCCCAGAATTGATCCCTGGGGAACTCCACAATTTATCAGTTTGCATGAAGATGTATAGCCATTGAGGGTGACATATTGTTTTCTATCAGATAGATACTAAGATAGCTCTTAAACCACTTGAGTGCCGTGTCATTAATGCCATACTTATTTAGCTTTTTGAGAAGAATAGAATGGTTTACCGTGTAGAATGCCTTACTTAGATCTAAAAATATCCCTATGGTAAATTCATTGTTGTCAATAGCTGTAGTAATTTTATCGATTAATTGAATAAGTGCCATGGAAGTAGAGAATCCCCTTCTGAAACCATATTGATGTTTGTATAGAATATCATTTTGATCTAAATGCTTTAAAAGACGATTGTATATCAATTTTTCGAGGATTTTGGAGATGCACGGTAGAACTGAAATAGGGCGGTAATTACTTACCGAGGTAGAATCATTACTATTAAATATAGGAATCACTTTGGCAATTTTGGTTGATTTAGGAACCACACCGCTCTGAATGGATAATGTTAGGATATGTATAAGAGGACAAATAATATAAGGTAGGGATATTTTGATTATTTTTGCGCTGATTCCATCGTGTCCAGCAGCGGAATCTTTCAGGTTTCGTACTATATCTAAAATTTCAGCAGTGGACGGGGGTTCAAATGACGTTAGTTGCCTATTCAGATGAGTTTTGATGTAATCGAGGGGATCTTTCGCTACGATGGGTATTTTGCTTTCTAGGGTAGGGCCGACATTAACAAAAAAATCATTAAATTCTTCGCACATCTTATTTTTATCTGTGATAGATCGGGCACCGGTTTGTATTTTGTGTGGGGCTGCTTTAGATTTATCACTACGATTTAGTAAGTCGTTAATTACGTTCCATGTTTGCTTTACATTCTTGGAGGCCTCTGTGAATTTCCTGTGGTAATAATTCTTTTTGGCAGTTCTTAATGTATGATTTAATTTGTTTTTGTACACTTTGTAGGTACTCTCAGACAAAGGGGTAGGGTTTTTAACATATTTCACATAAAGTTTTTTTTTCTTTCTTAATCGACTTGAGTAGACCACGTGTCAACCATGGTTTTCTGCGGGAATGTTGATCGATTTTCGCTGTTTTCATTGGAAATGATTCGTCAAAAAGTAAAGTAAATGTAGTAAGGAATTTTTCGTAAGCCATTTCTGTATCTGTTTCTTCCAAAACGGGGTCCCATTCCAAAACGGGGTCCCAGATGAAGTAGAATCGTCAATTTCACAGCTAAGGCTAGGAGCTCCGGTATCCTGGCTGGGGCGTATGCAATCTTTTAGTTCGTTACCGACGTCACCGGAATTGGTGAAGTTAAACAACGCTATGATGTCTTTGATAAGAGTAAAACGCTGGAAAGCATTCTTGTTCCGACGCACTAACCTGCCATCAGATAGGTCGTCATGTTTGTTAGGAAGTCTCTCGATGCTATCAAATAAGTCCTGACGTACCTGCTTCAAGGCTTCCAGGGTTGTATGTTGCAATTTCTGCTATATGATCTGCCTGCCAGGATGGATTGTTCTGGTAGCTTTTAAACTGCGACCGTCTGTACAGGATCGTTATCTTCAATCTTAACATTAGACTGCCTTTATGGGCTGCCATCGCTGCGCTAGGGTGTGCTCGATGTTCTTTTTAGATTGTTATGTAGATGTGCGATGCATTCCTTGCAGAACCAGCATACATTCTCCCCTTGGAGTTTTCTTAACGCTTTGAACTCTTGTTGGTCAAATTTTGTGCATACTAAACATTGTTTTCACATCCGTAACATGTGAGTGCCTGGCACCCTTTCTTGTCATCAATAATTTTACTACGTGTGTCACAGTTCTACTAATCCAAGTCACATCCCTCAATATTTAATCACCAACAACGCTTTATCACACACTTTTAAAATAGTCTAGATCCGATGCTCCGCTACCATATTCTTTAATATTAGACAATAAGGGAAAATGCCACCATTAAAGACCAACCCCGTACTGTAAAACCACTTAATAAATTCGGCTAACGTAAACTACTAGAGCTCAGTCTTCTGTTGACTGTGGTGGAGTTCACATCGGGGAAGGCTGGCTGAGACCCTTGACCAACACAAGTTTATTTTCAATTCAAGTTTGATATTAGGATACTACATAAGGTATTGAAGTATGATTATACATTAAGCTTTACCTAACCCAGAAAATGAAACAATGAAAATGCTGGCTTGTCTTACTCTGGTACTCTGAGGCATAACTGACAGTTACAAGTGTACAGTCTACATAGCCCCTGTTGGTACACTTACAAATAGACACCACATTATTAGCCATATTAGACACATAAATATCAGAGCTAATTCAGTTATAAGGAAGATTTTCAAGTTGCAATTATGTGTTGTAGATACAAAAAGACACTTTGATACAAAGTTGGCAAAGCAGAGTTGAAAGTTTCAATTTGAACACAAGGTTGGTTTCCTAATATTTTAACCCTCAAACCACCGTATGGGGTCAAAACTGACCCCAGACGTATATTAATATGTGCCATTGTGACATTTCTCGTTGAAAACAAATTTCCTCCCATGAGTTTGTTTCTATATATGTCTTCTAAGTTCTCATACGTTTTTACCCAGATTGAATCATTGTTGATTAAGTTATCATAGAAAGTTTATGTATGGTCCAGTGGGGTCAAAACTGACCCCAGCATTTTTTTAAACAAACTATTGAGACCCACGCCTAAACTACTTATCGTATGATCACGAAATTTTCAGAGAATTATGTACATGTGCAACAAAATTATGGTAACAACTTTTGTGTCATTATCATGTTATATGACGACGCCATGACGCCATTTAGCTTAAATTGGCCGCCATCTTGGATTTTGACAGATGACGTCATCAAATTAGCATAAATTATGAATATTGAATCATGAAATTTACGTTTAATTTTATAGGATGTCATAAACAAGTGTGGTTTGCCAACAAAACCTTAAAACTTGAATGTTTAAGCCAAAATTAGAAAATTGCATAATAAATATGCCTTTTAAAATTCCGTTGCCATGGCAACATGAAAAATGATGAATTTTTTTCACTCCCTCAAATTGCTTGCTATCAACATTTTCTCAAAAGGGACCAACTTTGGTGGCCCTAGCGTAAGCTATTCAGGGGCTGTGTGACTTTGAAGTTGATGCGGGCATTACAAAAACCTTACCCGGTCTGAATAGCATTAGTGCAAAATATGGTCCTCATGATCTTTTGCATAAATTATGATAATGAGCTAGAATTATTCTCACCTAATCACGTCAAACTGTCCCACGTAGATTAATAAAGCTATACATATATACAAATCACAAGAAGAGTCACAAAAGAAACTGTATTTGTACAAAACGTTATGGGGTCAGTTTTGACCCCATACGGTAATCTACGTCACAAAAAAGGTACGGTGGTTTGAGGGTTAAAGTCGCTGTTATTAGGACCTCGATTATGTAACTTTGTTACAACTATCTGGATCATTCTGCAGGGTTTGATAGTGTTTCCTTGAAAACCAGTAGAGAAAAATATTTGACCAGTATTTTATGCTAATCTGTCACTGCCTTTGTTTCCAGAGTGTAGACAGTCTGGGATGTTTATTAGTTTATGTATTTATAGGGGTCAATTCACCACTCTAGCTGCTGGGATGGTCACAGTAGGGAGTAATTCCTCAGTGCTTTTCCCAGGGCACAGCTGCATGGTCTTTGATATTATCGCTACTTTTCCTTTTACTTGTCCGTATCTTCTGAAGCTTGGTTATAATGTTGCTTGTTTTCCATAGTCTGAGAGGCTTTTCCCGCCACCAGAAGTTTCCATGGCTTTCCCTCTTTCCCCTTGTAGCTTTTCCTGCCACTGGAAACTTTCCTAGATCATTACAAAATCTTGTGGTCTGATCCCCGACTAGAGGTGTTTATAAATTGCTGATGTTCATGTTGTGATCCACTGTCGCCAAACACTGGTAGCTGGGTTCTTATTTTCCACTGGGGACAGTCGAACTCTTCTTGTATTGTTGCCTGTGACAATATGGACCATCTCAATATTTTAGCTTGCTTACAAAGCTACCAGGTGCTGTGACTAATGTGTATCTTTCCTGACCAACGATGCTGCAAGACTATGTCCCTCACTAACAGGTGCAGAGCGCATGTCATCAAGTTCATATAGCCGTCCCTCCTTAGATACAATAGCAGTAATGTTCTGACTTAGCACGAACTGTGCACCTCCCACAACTGTGTACGACTGTTCCAACATTATGTTGTGTTCAATTTTAGTGGCAAAGAGTTTGTCAAATAACCAGGAAGCTTGATCTCTTCTACATGGCACCACACGATAAGCAGTGTCCAAAACCATCTCCCTTTTCTCGAATAGCCTTTATTTTACTTCCCTTGTAAGCTTTTGTCCTGTTCTAACATGTTCATACACTCTGCTGTCTTCTTTCGCAAAGTTGCAAAGGTGGCAACGTCAAAATCTGCTTAGAGTCTTGGTCAGTGCATAAAGCTTATTTTCCCATTTTGTATCAGTGATATGGTGGAACAACTCTTCCACATCTATATAATTAATTACTATGAACTCCACACTTGTATTAAACCAGCACTAAATATTCTATATGTACATGTACACGTTATCACATCACCTCCAGATAAAACATTGAAATTGTCCGTTTAATATTTATTTAGCTAAAACGAAAGCGCGTTAGATCACATTAAGAATGATAACTAGAAAACTATTGTTATTGAAGTTTATTTCAAATATATGATAATCTACTGTGTGAGTAAATTTTCTGAAACTGGATATGATGTGGATTTGGACGTCAAAGACATTGGTCATTAATGAAAATAAAAGTTGTGTTTTATAATTAAAATAACATAAGGTCACATTACGCGCGTAACTATCCTATCCTCACCGTTGCATCGATCAATACTCTGTGTCATAACAGAGGACAGTGTAACATTTGGTCTTAGTGGTAGGACTTGGGCATTTATCTATACGTCAATATGACGCATCTATGCTACAACACTCTCACAATAAGCCAAGGACCAGGGTTCGGTATACAGTTTGATGTGACCTTTATTTACACTACGACTCGGTGATACATAGACAAGTGAATGGATATAAGTAATGCAAGATAAGATACCTGGACAGATGCGGGTGGATGATACTAACTAACCGGTTACGTAACTACGGCGGCGGAAGATGCGGTTGTCCTTGTTTCTCAGAGTCTGCTTCTAGCCTAACTAGCGCGTGCCGCGCCTCATATCACATCAATTGGAGGCAGAGCTTACGCAGCGGGCGTGGTTAAGCTGACGTCAGGGCGCGCCCAGGGCCACGTGCTCTCACCACGTGACCCCTGGACCGCCCAACGCAATAATGAGACTTGCTACACCATCCCCCCCGCAACGCTTAATGATGCTCCCGCATCATTTAACCTATATATAAGTAAAATTTAACTAACTAAATCACGTCTGAATGTCATAATAAGCTTCGAATACCTGGAACCATTCACACGCCATAACTGACCTTTTCGCATACATCATTGTCGGCTCTAATCAAGTCGAGTACAAATCAAGAAGAAGAAAAAAAAATCATCATAGACTTGGACACTATGGTCAGAATCGTATTGAATACAGCGTCACATAAAATATACCATCATGATGGCACAATGAAACAATATTACATTCAAAGAACAATCGAAGGCATGACAAGATCCAAAACACCGAACTACCATAACAATTCTCCGAACAATAATAATTACCGAAATTCGGAACATTAATCATCAAATCGTCCAAAGCATTTTCATACACACATCAACCTAGACAAGATTCTGTTCCCGAGTAGTACACACAGACAGGAAAAACCATGTCGAACCCGGTCTAACCGGTTTGAGAGCGTTTTTGCTCGAGACCCACTACTTTTTGGCGGGTCCTTGATTGTTAGACGAGGGGGGGACTAGTGAGTGCCAACGCGTTCGGAAGGGAAAACGGGCCCCAACGGAGAAAAGAACGAGGCGGTTCCACTACCTTAATCCCTAGCAATTTGTACCTGGTAATAACTACTACCTCTACTGTCGTGGAACCGTTTTTTTCTGTTTGGAGAACACCTAAGGACAGCTGGAAGGCTGAAATTTGCCCAGATTTTCACAATCAGTAACCGAAACCGAGGAGGAGGAAAAAGCTTTCCAAACCGTAGGTATTTGAGTACGGAAGCCCGATCGAAAGTGGATGCAGGAAGGACACCCCGCTACGGTCATGTCACTACGGAACCAATCATCAGGGGAATTGACCATGCCCGTCTGTGTGAGGCGAGTCACGACATGGAGAGAGGAGACGGAGCAGGCAGAGGGTCAAATCCCGATCCTATGGGGGGCATAGAACCCCCCCCCCCCGAACACGACCTATCCGAAGGTTGGCACTGTGTAGTCAGCCCACGTCTAAACTATTAGTGATCTGGCACACGTTGGGGTTGACATGGTTTGTATCACTGTTACTGTCACTGTCACTGGAGTTATAAGCGTCCGGGAAGCATATAAAATTGTTCATGTCTCGCGGTTGTCTACGACGACGTTGGTTGATAAGTTGTGGTAACGGCGACGGAAGGACGGGTGATGATGTTGTCGCTGTCGTGTCGGTCGGAGCAGGTGTCGGAGCAGGAACAGGTGTCGGGGTTGGAACAGGTGTCGGATCTGGAGCCGGTGTCGGATCTGGAACAGGTGCCTGGGTACGTGCTGGGTCGGGGCCAGGCGACTGGATAGGTGCCACCTGTGCTGTGTCAGGTGGCCGGTTGTGCGTAGGGGATGACGGCGCTGAGGGTCGACGCCGCGCCACAGGAGCTCGGAGCCGCTTGGGTGCGGTGTCAGATAAGGACGGATCTGAAACATAAGAGGGAGGGGGACCCGCGGAACTGTGCCCTTGGGGAATTACAGGGTCTCGCTCCGGGTTGTCATCGTCAGAATTCTCGTCATCACCGTCCGTTGGAGAGGTTTCCGAGAGTTGTGGCCTAGGGAGAGAAGTCACGTAGTTATTGTTACGACGCCTGCGCGTCGGACGGCGACCCTCTTGCCTTGGGTCATAGTCAGGATCAAACATCTGAGGAGAAAGGTCTTTGATATGTTCGAAATTTACCACATCAACTTGTCGTCGACCACGGGTGTTTTTCACCCGGTAGGCATTGCCCCCTACCCTACTCAATACTTCGTACGGGCCATGGAATTTGTTGGCCAGCTTCCGGGCCAGGCCAGGTTTCCCGGCGTTATTCCGTACTAGCACTAGGTCACCCACAGCATGTGGCTGTCCATAGACCTTGGAATCGAACATTTCTTTCTGTCGAGCTTGTTTCTGGGCCGTGTGTTGCTGCACCAATTTGAAAATAGAGGGCATTCTGTCGTTGAGCGCTGCAACGAACTCCGAAGTGGAGGTGGGGTCACAATGCACCCCCGTGAGGAGTTGTACGGGAAGGCGGGCTTCACGCCCGTGCATTAAAAAGTAAGGCGAAAAGCCTGTTGTGGCCTGACAACTAGTGTTATATGCGAACTGCACCGCGGGAAGGTTGAAGTCCCAATCCCGCTGGTCAGATTGCCGAACGTAGGCCTGAGCATAGCGCCCATTGTCCGGTTGAAACGTTCGACCAACCCATCAGATTGGGGGTGGTACGACGTGGTCCGCGTTTTATGGGTCTTCATATTCTACTAAAAGGTCCAAGAGTTGACTCCTGTGCGACGGGTTTTGTATGTACGACAGGTCAAACAATGTCTCCAGCTCCGCACGGACGTCGGGGGTCGGGGTAGGGTTAGTGGCGCGTGTGGGGCCGGGGCCGGCTGCCGGAGGCACGCCAGCGGACGATTGGTTGGAAGGGGGCGCGAGCGGAACCGGTGTGTATGGACAGACTGAAACGCCGCGGGAGGTGGGGCTGTCAAACGGGTGACACAGGCCAATTACCGCACAGGGACGGATTAAGACAGGTTCAATATTCTCATTAACAACAAAAACTCTGGTGGTATTTTTGGCGGGAGTGTGTGATATCAACTCCCCTGTTAAGCCAAAACGACCTAAGGAAGCAAGAGCCGGGTTAACGTATCCGGACCTAGGGAGTTATCTGCGCGCTTTCCTACCACTTTGCCTGGGACAAGGTGAACCGAACGCCCTGGTACTAAGTAGGAGTGTCGGATCACGACACGACGAACGGCCCCAGCTGCCTTGCGAGAGACCGGAATGGATGCCACGCCCGTCGGCCCGCAGAGCGTCATTGTGCGCTCGCGCATTGACACTTCAGCGTCGAAAGCCAGTAGAAAGTCAGTGCCGACCAAAATGGGCGTGGTCGTGTTACGACAGACCAAGAATTTCGCGGGAAACTAGTGTTGTTGCCACGTGAGAGGGACGGTGACGTAACCAACTATGTCTAAGGCGCCCCCAGCCACAGTCGATAGAGCAGGTCCATCATAAGGAACAAGTTCTGGTGGAGTCACGTGGTTACCAAGTTTGTTTAGCACGTCAACAGAAATAAGCGAAACATCTGCTCCCGAGTCAATCAATACGTCAGCGAAATGGCCATATATCTGGGGTGTAAAGTGAAAACTTCCGACGGAAGGGTGGGTGGAAGGTATGGTGTTAGCAGGAGAGGGGTCGGGAGGGGTCGAGGGGGGTGGGGAGATAGTGGCTGACTGACCCCCAGTTAAGCCAGCCCGAAATCGTTTCCCGACCGGCGGCCAGCGTTGGAGCGCTGCAGCTGAGGGCACTCTCTCTTCCAGTGTCCAAGTTCGTGGCAGTAGTTGCACCCAGAGTTTTGCGGGGTGCGGCGCGGAGTTGGGTTCTGGGGGGCGATTTGAGGGTTGTGGGTGGTAGGGAGCGGGTTGGTGCTGGGAACCGAGGAGCGTCTCGAAGCGGCTTTGGAGAGACGCTACTTGACGCTCGTGAGAGCGCGGCATCTCTCGCATTTCCTGGCGATGGGAAATTTATTTATAGACTTTTGTTTATAATATTTATAAATTATCATAATGAGTTAGACTTATTCTCACCTAATCATGTCAAACTGTCCCACATTGATTAATGAAGCTATACATATATACAAATCACAAAAAGAGTCACCAAAAAAACTGTATTTGTACAAAATGTTATGGGGTCAGTTTTGACCCCATACGGTAATCTACGTCAAAAAAACGTACGGTGGTTTGAGGGTTAAGGGATGCACCTCATATATCTTACATGTGATACTCCTATATGGCGTATATATACCATGTCCCAACAAATGAGCCTTCTTTGTCAGTATGCTCTACAGTGCTTGGCGTTTGCGCAGAAGTGTTACACAATGGGACATTAGTTTATCTTCTACCATGGCAGGTAAAGCTGGGTAAAAAAAGTCGTCGTGGTTGCACCTCCTGCACATCATCACGCCTACTACGTACTCGTTTAGATACTCGAAGCCCCCAATTGGGTCTGTTCTTTGCATAACTTAATGATTTCTGTTTCGTGGGCGCCACATAATTAGCCATTTTATGGCCTCGCGAGACATACTCTCCCTAAATCTGTACCCTTTTGGAGGAACGATGCCGATTGTCTCAGGTTTAAAGGAACAACTTTCTGTAGCGTCGGTTACATGTTGAGGCTATTGTAATAAATTTGTCAATAGGGCCCAATCCCTTACTCATCAACTTGAATTTCTTTCAGAATGTGTTGAACCCTTAAGGACGCCAATGATACCATTTTCTTCAAGATCTCTCCGGATACCGAACACATAGCCTTACTCTCTTTTAAAATTTAGTCAGTCGATACATTAAGCTTGGACGTCGGTTACATGAAATTTGAATTGTAATAATTATTTCAAGGTAAGGGTCCCACGTAGCTCTTGTTTTTAGGGATTCAGCAGTTTAATGTTTTACTATTGTTACTATAACTTAACCGGTCTCTATAGCCATTACGTGTCTCCTGCAAGTGTGATGTCAATGCTACAATATCAATCAGAAAGTTTTAGATATATGACATTCTATTTCTAGAATATCGATCGGATGACAGCATTATCTTTCGGAGGCCTCCACCGACTATTAAGCAAATAACGTAAAGTAAAATGATTATTACCGTATGTATATGTAGGCATATACAATAGGGTACAATTTGGTCTTCGTCAGAAATCCTTCAGATAAACGAGATGTCTATTTGTAAAACGTATTTATCCTCTTTTGTGGCCGTCTTGCTACGTATCTCTTTGCTCATGTAAACGCCCCGATTCATTTAGCCCTTGTCCCTTTAGACTGCTTTTAGTCTGATGTCTCTGTTAGCTGTGGGCAGTGTGGCACTGTCTGTGACGTGGTCTTTCTCTTCTTTAGCTTGGGCTAGTCCTGCCCCACCTGTAACCTGGGCCTGTTCTGTCCTGCACGTAGCCTGGGCCTAACCTATCCCGCTTGTAACATGGGACTGTTTTGTCCCGCCTGCAGCCTGGCCTTGTTCTGTCCCACCTGTAACCTGGGCCTGACCTGTCCCGCCTGTAGCCTGGGCCTGGCCTGTCCCGCACGTAACCTGGGTCTGTCCTGTCCCGTCTGTACCCGGGCCCTCTTATGGTCCCGTCTGTAACATTGGCCTGTTCTGCCCCGCCTGTAACCTGGGCCTGACCTGCCCCGCCTGTAACCTGGGCCTGTCCTGTCCCGCCTGTAGCCTGGGCCTGGGCCTGACCTGTCCCGCACGTAACCTGGGTCTGTCCTGTCCCGTCTGTACCCGGGCCCTCTTCTGTCCCGTCTGTAACATTGGCCTGTTCTGCCCCGCCTGTAACCTGGGCCTGACCTGTCCCGCCTGTAACCTGGGCCTGACCTGTCCCGCCTGTAACCTGGGCCTGGCCTGTCCCGCCTGTAGCCTGGGCCTGACCTGTCCCGCACGTAACCTGGGCCTGTCCCGACCCGTCTGTACCCGGGCCCTCTTCTGTCCCGCCTGTAACATGGGCCTGTCCTGTCCCACACGTAACCTGGGCCAGTTCAGTCCCGCCTGAAGCCGGGCCCTCTTCTGCCCCGCCTGTAACCTGGGCCTGTTCTGTCAAGCTAGTAGCTTGGGCCTGTCCTGTCCCGCCTTTAGCTTGGGAGTGTCCTATACCGTCCGTAGCCTGGCTCTGTCCTATCCCTTCTGTAGCCTGGGCCTGTCCTGTACTGCCTGTCACCTGGATCTGCCCCAGACCATGGTATGTCGTGCCGATGATCTGTCTAGTGCCCTGTTTGCAGCAGAACATCTTTTTGAGTTTGTCGCGAAAGTTCTTCCCAAGAAGACCGTACAGAAACGGATTGGCCACGGAGTTTAACATCACGAGGAGTAGCGCAACTTCTGAAGCAATCATGTTCTGGCGATTGTTCGGAACAATCAAATTTATAATAACAACGATGTGGATGGGGAGCCAGGCGACAAGAAAGAAAACAGTCACTACAAATACCATGAGGTACGCCTGGTCATCCGACCTCGTCTCCCGCACCGCCAAACGGCGAGACTGCCTCACTTTCACCAATATCCGCGTGTAGAGGATGATTATTATACAGCTCGGCAATACATAGAGGAATAAAAAGAACAAGAGAACCACGACAGTCAAAAAAGTATGACTAGTATCAGAGGTCTCGAGCTTTAGAAAGACACACGACACAGAATTTAGACTAGCACCTGTGAAGGTCCAGTCGTTTTTGACAGCATTCCTGGTGATCGTGTCTATAGCTGCGATCAAGGCGCCCACTATCCACACCACGGAACAGGTCCTCCCCGCGTGTTTTACCGTCCCGTGTTGTAGGCTGCCCAGCGGGTCTGTTATCACCTTGTGTCGCTCCACAGCTATCACTGTAAGCAGGAGGATGCTGGTTGCGGCGAGGAAAAAGAAGATCACTCGGCTTACGTCACAACTTTGCAGGTAAAAAGTAGAGCCCGCGTTTCTATCCCCAGCCCAATAAGATGGATCTGAAAGTACAACAATGGACTGGATGAGAGTGAGAAGGCTGACAGCGAAGTCAGTTACTGCAAGGTTCGCTACGTACACGTTACAGGCGGTCCTCATGGTTGGGTAGCGGGCCACGATGAACAAGACGAGCAGGTTTGCCAACATTCCTATAGCACAGATGCAACAGCGAGCAACGTTGCCAATATAAATTTCAAGAGCCATGTTTTGAAACTGCTTTGTTTGAACATTACTTCACGGGGTAAAGGTGACGTTTCCTCAGCTGTATTGAAAGTACTATATGAGATCATCACTTAGTACAGAGCCGACACAAAACGTTGGTGCGTCGAATTTCAGACTGTACGACAGTAGCCCTCCTCAGAGACCTTAGGGGCACGTGACGTGACGCCATAAGTTGGTTAATCCTACGACAAATCTGCACGACGCACAACACTTCACATAAGACCATACAGCCCTTTAAGGGTTCGCTACCACGTGAGTTGTCGTTCTTTCAGTGTGTTTTGCTATGTGCCGGGGTTGCCACAATGACTATGTCCCGGAGTGGCCACACTACCGTCAGTCATTTACAAATAAGCGACGAACGTCCCGTTTGTTCTTGCATCCCGATGTCGCTGTTCAGAGACGATCACATCTGAAAAATAAATATGATATTATATCGCAGGTGAACCACAAGATATAAATGTTGGCTTTTCTGATTAACATATTCGGAGTACTGAAGAATTAGGAGACTGAAAGAAACAAAATCTCCATTTCAGTGGTATAATTACAGATATGCCTATAGCCTAGATAACTTTGCGAGGGGAGGGGCGAAAGACAATGGTTGGAAAGTATGCACCTTTTTGCGTTATTCATTGCCTTAACCCTCCAACCACCGTATAGGGTCAAATTTGACCCCAGACGTATATTAATATGTGCCATTATGGCATTTCTAGTTGAATACAAATTTCCTTCTATGAATTTGTTCGTATGTATGTCTTATAACTTCTCATACGTTTTTATCAAGATTGCCTTATTGTTGATTAAGTTATCATTGAAAGTTTATGTATGGTCCAGTGGGGTCAAAACTGACCCCAGCATTTTTTTAAACAAACTTTTGTGGCCCACACCTAATCTAATATTGTATGATCACGAAATTTTCAGAGATTGATGTACATGTGCAAATAAATTATGGTGACAACTTTTGTGTCATTATCTTGTTATATGACGACGCCACGACGTAATTTAGCTTAAACTGGCCGCCATCTTGAATTTTGACCGATAACATCATTAAATTAGCATAAAACATGAATATTGCATCATGAAATTTACGTTGAATTTCATAAGATGTCATGAACATGTGTGGTTTGCCAAGAAAACCTTAAAACTTGAATGTTTAAGCCAAAATTAGATAATTGCGTAATAAATATGCCTGTCAGAATTCCGTTGCCATGGCAACATGAAAAATGATGAACTTTTTTATTCACTTAAATTGCTTGCCATCAACTTTTATACTTTGAAGTTGGTGCAGGCATTTAGAAAATCTTACGCGGTCTGAATAGCGTCAGTGCAAATTGTGGTCGTCATGATATTTTGCATAAATCATGATAATGAGCTAGAGTTATTCTTAATCATGTCAAACTGTCCAACATAGATTAATGAAGCTATACATGTATACAAATCACAAAAAGAGTCACCAAACTGTATTTGTACAAAACGTTACGGGGTCAGTTTTTACCCCATACGGTAATCTACGTCACAAAAAAAGGTACGTTGGTTAGAGGGTTAAAAGAAGCTTGAACCTTAGTTTTATCTCATCGGTACATTACAGGGATATGTGTTAGAGTCAGTCTCAAGAAGCATGATTTCCGAGAAAGACGTTTGACAACTAATATGGAAACATCAGTCATTGGTAGTGGCGGGAGCGGGCAGGACAGACAGGTTGAACCAAAGTCCAAGTCCCCATGAACAATAAGGCTGCCTGTTAACCGACGCCATAAAACATTATTGTAAACAAAACAGCGTCAAAATTTTGCTCTCCTTTGGCAAAATTTCACCAATATTGAACATCTTGTAAAATCTTGTAAAATCTGACAGTACATATTCTTTTGGTAAGGCACAGCTTACTTAGACTGTTTTGTACAACCTAGGCTAGACGTGGATCTTAGGTTTCTGCCAGAATCGTTGTACGACAGTTTACTACAACAAGTCTATGGCGTTCTCTTAACAACAGTGGGCGTGTGCTGTATCGTGAGTCAACCATCTTGGACGGAAAAGGTTGCCGTAATAAGCCTTCTTGAACGGTCCTTTCTGTCACAGAATTGCTGCAAATGGTATGATATGACTCCACCTTATACATGACATATTACCAGAGATCAGACCTCTGTGTTACAATTCATGTTTTCACCACGTCGTAACAGTGATAAGCTAAAGGGCAAATCTTACTGCCAGTTCTAGTTCGATACGTAGTGAAGATTAGCCTGGTAGTGTTGTTGTTTTACAACTGTTGATATACACTGTGCCATTAACGATTCTCATGCAATAAAGTTCATTCATTCAAAGTCCGCGGTCTTCTGGTCTTCATACACACCCCTTCGGCCCGTACAGCATACCAATGAATATTCGTTAGCGCACGAGAGAACGCAAAACTAACTGGAATAAGTGTGGCAATAAAAACTATTGCCGTGGTGACGGTTTTATTGTTTATAAGTATTAATGATTGTGTGTGTGTTGGGGGGGGGGGGGTGTTTACAAACTAAGCTTTTATACAGTTTCAGATGATTGATGAATTTCAAGGACGGGTTAAAAGCTGAAGTGACGATTGTCTACAGAACAGGTGAACATTAGTACATCTCAGTAGTGTATTTTACACTTGCAGGTCTTTATTGTTGTCATAGATCACAAAATATTAATCAGATATATTTTTATGCCTACCATAAGCACCAAGAACAATGTGATACAGTGTCTCTGTAATATATTCCTTCATTAGAATCATGTCCATCACAACTGATATATATATATATTTTTTTCGCTATGGTTGCTGATGACACTCAACCCAGACAGGCCGTCAGTGCTTTATCTGTGCACATGAGATGACAGCAGTCAGGAAGCTGATCATGCAGCAATGGGTTACCTGTTCCTACATGGAGAAATTATTCAATAACACTAACCAAGTCCTATTTGTTAATACAGTGAAGCTTAAACAATGAGTCTGTGAAAAGTTTGTAAAAGCATGTATATAGATTCTTTTTAATTTTTGCAGTGTGATAAGTTTATCGTGTTACAATAACAATAACTCAGATTCAGATTCTTTTCAAATCATGGATCTTTGGATTGAAAATGTTGAGACTAATGCAGGTTGTATCTGTTTTGCATGTCAATTACAAGTAACCTGTATTATATATCCATGACTATGTATGTATATCAGTAACTGTAATGAGGCGTGACTGATTTAAAAAGGATGCAGAGCATTTTCTAATGTTTTGTGTTGTATCAGATATTCCATTTAACAGCCTTTGGTCTGCGGGCGTACTTCGCGATTGCTGGAAGGTCGGCCGATTTTAAGATTGACAGAGGGTCTCGCGTATTTTTCGCCTGAAAACTGTCCGTCACATATGAGCGAGGCTCGGGCGATCGCCTAAGAATAAATTTATGATAATGAGCCTATTATGACATGGCGCCACCTCTTGTACGCGGACGAGGTAAGATGGCAATAGTTCATTCAATGTTGATGTCTTAGAGTCGATTCAACATGACCAAGAGGGTACTTATGCCTTTTGATCTAACATTTCGTAAATCTGTAACAATCTAACTGTGATAATTAACTGTGTTAAGAACTATTTATAACATCTGTCTGGTGTTCTAAATATTTTCTACAGTATTCATACATGTTAGAAACATTTCCAACATCAAATGCATTATTTCTGTTAGTTTCTAAACTGTTCCAACATAGATTCATCATTTGTGATCGTATGTTGGAACATTGAAACAAAATTATGTAACTGGGTCAGTGGGCTGGGAGGAGGGCAATTCACACATCCATGCCAAGTACAGGAAATTGTGTCTGTCTGCCACCTTCTCACAAAAGAGCCACCAGTGTCTACTAAAGAAATCTAAAAATACAAGACCCAAACAAAAGGACCAGCTTAGCAGCTTGGTTTATGGGGGCAATAAAAGTTTTTATGGAGGGAAACATGGCACAAATAGTTTGAACATATGAGAACATGTTCCTACAATGACAAAAACACATAGATGTTTGAAAATTATTCTTAATAAAGATATGATTATACCGTTACTTTCCCGATTTTCGCAACAAATATAAATGGATTCAAACATTTCAAACTTTGCGTTTTAATTGTTTGAACAATTTAGAACTTTAGTAACTGAAATATTCAGTTCAAACTTTTTACAAATATTATTTAAAATCCCTCTCGGTGACTCGGAATTGCCTCTATTTGTGGGAAATTGTTTAACCATTTAATGTACGGCACATGTAGAATAGATAACAGGAAAGGAATTGTATGATAAATCTAGCCCACATACTACCACAGGAGCCACAGTGACAGAATCACTCGCAAACAAACGGGAGTCGGGCAAAACAACGGGCGTTCTACCGACGATCAATGAATGAATGAAGACCTTTATTGCACATTCATTTTGCCCCACTGAGCTAAGTACAGGTCACATGGTAACAATCATATATATGATAAATGGAAACAATCATACACATCTATATATGCAGATAAGCTATTCTAGGACATTCGACTTCCTCTCGCTTATTGGTAATTGCATAAATGTAGCTAGCTTTGTGGTTGGTTAGAGTTTGTTTATCAAAAGCTGTCAGGAATATAATTTCTCTTTAATATTCAAGTGTCTGAAGTAGGGATATTTACTCAACACATAGTCAAATAGAATGCTCCTATCACTATCATACAAAGGACAATCCACAGTAAAATGTACTTCCACGGCACGAAAAACGGTATTTAAGGATGCTGAAACCATGCGTAATGTTGACGTATTTTCCTCCTTTACGGATCTATACACCACTTATACGAGTACGTAAATATTGCCTTTAAGTGGTCTTTCTGTAGGTCCGTGTTAGTCCTTATTTTCCGGTTTTCCCGTTGTCTTTCAGCAGCTTAAAGATGTCGTAAATGATTTTTAAAACCCCCTTAAAACTTGTTTAAAGTTCACGTTTATTTGATCTAAAGCCTCTTTACGTCTCATATACAATTGCATTAAGTGGATTATAACGTGTGTTTTAGTGCCTTTTCAGCAGCTTAAAGTTGCCATAATTACTTATTAAAACGCCCTTAAGACATGTTTAAACTTCACGTTTATTTGATCTAAAGCCTCTTTACGTCTCATATACGTGTACATTAAGAGGATTATAACGTGTGTTTCGGTGCCTTTTCAGCAGTTTAAAGTTGCCATAAATATCTATTAAAACGCCCTTAAGATATGTTTAAACTTCACGTATATTTGATCTAAAGCCTATTTACGTCTCATATACGTGTGCATTAAGTGGATTATAACGTGTGTTTAGCTGCCTTTTTAGCAGCTTAAATTTGCCATAAATACCTATTATAACGCCCTTAAGACTTGTTTAAACTTCACGTTTATTTGATCTAAAGCCTGTTTACGTCTCATATACGTGTTCATTAAGTGGATTATAACGTGTGTTTAGGTGCCTTTTCAGCAGCTTAAATTGCCATAAATACTTAATAAAACGCCCTTAAGACATGTTTAAACTTCACGTTTATTTGATCTAAAGCCTATTTACGTCTCATATACGTGTGAATTAAGAGGATTTAATGTGTCTATATTTTTCTTTTTAGCAGCTTAAAGTTGTCATAAATACGTATCAAAACACCCTTAAGACATGTTTAAAGTTCCCTCTGTACGTCTCATATACGTGTGCATTAAGGTGTGGATAAGTGCCATTTTAGGAGAATAATCATTAGCACATTTCAAAGCAAGAAAATACAATGGATGAAACTTTAAAATTTTATTGAATTACGAGAAAATATTACATGGAAAAGTAAAAAAAAAACCTACAGCCTACTAGGTATTTGTGGCCTTTCATTCTGATGTAGTCGGCAGTTGAAACAATATCACAACGGTTGCGCAATTCCGTGCAGCAGTCCACAGTCCCATTTCCAGTGTCGGGTGAAGCGTCTCGGCGTAAGTTAAAAAGAGCACACATGTACAGTTCCATCTGGTCACCACAGGAATAAGAATCCGGTAAGATCTAGAGTATCCTAGAGTAGTGGCCGATATGACTCGTGTTGTTGGATGGTCCTGGATTCTGTGAACGCGAAACATGTTCAGCTTGCAGTGGCGGCTTCTATTAATCCGGATGGTGCAAGGGCCGTGATTTCCATTCTGTGTCGATTTCCAACAACAACAGCTTGTACAGAATGATAGCCACCTCGTATCTTTGAGTCAAATTCCGTCACCGGGGGTCCTAGGCGGTAAAAGCGGTGTCGCGGCCACAACTTGCGGGCTAGAGCAGGCCCAAACTTTCTTCAATACTTCTCTTCAAAAGTGAACGCCTGGAAAATAACCGCTCGTTGTCGTACGTATGGCCCGTAAATTTGAACCCCCCACTCTTTTCTGCCATTGGATACATCCTATCACATGACACAGCTGTGCCACAGACGGACCAAGGAAGTTCAACCTCCTTGGACGGACGGAGGCGTGCGCCCCATGGCGCGTACGAAATAACGCTGAATAAATTTACATCTTGCCTGCCCAAACAAACACGAGCAACACGAGAAGACACCGCCTGTGTGCACAAACTGTTCTTTCTCGACGCTTGCTTGTAGATAAAGAAATAAACATATTTCGTACATTTACCTGTAGTAAGAACTGCTTGCCGTTTTATAGAGAAAACACAACTCACTGCACAAAACAGTATACCTACTACATCCTTATTCTTCAAGCAGAGGTTGAGTCGCGGAGATATTCATAGCAGTAGTCGGGATTTCTACCGTCTCTTAGCTCGAGTGTCAACATGCCACAAAGAAAACCTCACCCTGATTTAGACCCTGGAATTTCAGAACATATATGCGGTATAAAATAAAAAGGAAAGGGTCTCCTCCTGTTCGCATAAACTGCGCTTCAAACATGCCGTATGTTCAGCAGAAAAAGGCACCGTTTCATAAAACCTTTGAGACGGTATAAGCCAATAGATAAAACGGGGGTAGTACCCCCAAATTTGCTTAAGCTTCGCGGATTCAAAGATTAAACATGTCGTATGTTCAACAGAAATAGGCAACATTTCATATACGTCTTGGCAACATATAAGCTAAACGGGGGAGGTCTCCCCTAGTTCGCTTAAACTGCGCGGATTCAAAGATTAAATATGTCGTATGTTTTACAGAAATACGCAACATTTCATATACGTTTTGGCAGCATATAAGCTAAACGGGGGAGGTCTCCCCTAGTTCGCTTAAACTGCGCGGATTCAAAGATTAAACTTGTTGTATGTTTTACAGAAATACGCAACATTTCATATACGTCTTGACAACATAAAAGCTAAACGGGGGAGGTCTCCCGTAGTTCGCTTAAACTGCGCGGATTCAAAGATTAAACATGTCGTATGTTTTACAGAAATACGCAACATTTCATATACGTCTTGGCAACATATAAGCTAAACAAGGTAGGTCTCCCCTAGTTCGCTTAAACTGCGCGGATTCAAAGATTAAACATGTCGTATGTTCAACAGAAATACGCAACATTTCATATACGTTTTGGCAGCATATAAGCTAAACGGGGGAGGTCTCCCCTAGTTCGCTTAAACTGCGCGGATTCAAAGATTTAACTTGTTGTATGTTTCACAGAAATACGCAACATTTCATATACGTCTTGACAACATAAAAGCTAAACGGGGGAGGTCTCCCCTAGTTCGCTTAAACTGCGCGGATTCAAAGATTAAACTTGTTGTATGTTGTACAGAAATACGCAACATTTCATACACGTCTTGACAACATAAAAGCTAAACGGGGGAGGTCTCCCCTAGTTCGCTTAAACTGCCCAGATTCAAAGATTAAACATGTCGTATGTTCAACAGAAATACGCAACATTTCATATACGTCTTGGCAACATATCAGCTAAACAAGGTAGGTCTCCCCTAGTTCGCTTAAACTGCGCGGATTCAAAGATTAAACATGTCGTATGTTCAACAGAAATACGCAACATTTCATATACGTTTTGGCAGCATATAAGCTAAACGGGGGAGGTCTCCCCTAGTTCGCTTAAACTGTGCGGATTCAAATATTAAACATGTCGTATGTTTTACAGAAATACGCAACATTTTATATACGTTTTGGCAACATATAAGCTAAACGGGGGAGGTCTCCCCTAGTTCGCTTAAACAGCGCGGATTCAAAGATTAAATATGTCGTATGTTTTACAGAAATACCCAACATTTCATATACGTTTTGGCAGCATATAAGCTAAACGGGGGAGGTCTCCCCTAGTTCGCTTAAACTGTGCGGATTCAAATATTAAACATGTCGTATGTTCAAAAGAAATACGCAACATTTCATATACGTTTTGGCAACATATAAGCTAAACGGGGGAGGTCTCCCCTAGTTCGCTTAAACTGCGCGGATTCAAAAATTAAACATGTCGTATGTTCAAATGAAATACGCAACATTTCATATACGGCTTAGCAAATATATTAACGGGGGAGGTCTTCCCTTCTTTGCGTAAATGACGGTTCGAAATAAATTATATATATGGCATCCTTCGGTCAATATTGACCATGGTATACGCAACATCTCATATAACGTAAAATAGCGCATATAAGCTAACCGTGAGAGGTTCTCCCCTGTTCGAATTAAACCTTGCGCACAGAAAGTTTGAATACGTCAAATGCTTTCGGAATAGCTAAAAAACACAGAAGATTATTGTATTTGACTTTGTATTGTATTGTATTTGTATTTGCTGAGGTATAAACATAACATTTTGTACCAGAAAGCGCAATAATTTTCAGTTTTGACTGTTATAAAACAGATGACGCAATGTTTTATCTAACACCAGACAAAGGCTTATTACATTTGACTTAGCCGGTTAACATGTATTTTGTAACAGATCTAGAGAAACGGTATTTGTCCGTTTTGACAGAAAATATTTTTGAGACATTTAAGTTGTCTCTTCGGCATACTAAAATACATGTAAAATTCACGTAAAGAAACACAACAGATTAAGTTAGATTTACAAACGCTGAAATTTTCCGTAAATGCCAAATGTATGTTTCCGATGCCAATAATAGATCTTAAAATCTGCTGAAATATTTCTCCGCCTTTAAGGGCTTTATACGTATCTCTGAAACTTTGCTTAAAAAGTTGTTTTCGTGCTGTGTTCATCTTCTATTTTACCTAAACTACAAAATTGGCAGATTCTTTGCTCTAGAGGATTGTGGTTATGTCTAACTAATTCGATTCGTAATTTGTGACAACTGATTTTAAGTTTCGTTATGGTAGATCTGTGGCGTACATCGGCAATCTTAGGATATTCTTCTTTGTTATAAGATTGTTTTGATAATTTGTATGTTCGTAGTTTATTTTTCGCAACTATTTTATCTCTTAACTCCTTTATCTCTTAACTCTTTTGTAGATTTCAGACAGGAAGGTCTGGAAATAAATGTCCTTTAAACGCTGATAGATTGATGAAATAATTTGAGGTATACTTGGGACTGTTGACATAGCGTTTTGCCAGACGAATCGTAACCACATTTCTTTAGAGAGTTGCGTACATTAGAAGCCCAACATTTATCACCTGATGCTTCTAAATCCATTTGGCACAAGAGAGAATCTGATTGAAGGTTGTCAGCTGGCACGTTCTTGCTAAGTCGAATGAAATACTTTATCGTATTAAGGGAGGCCTCCAGGTAAATGGGGTACCTCCCTAGTTTTGCCTGTGCTGCGAGATTACTAGCTGTTCTTGGGATATTGAGTGAATGTTTACAAAATTTTAGATGTACATATTCAATAGGACAATTTTGGGGCTTTTGAAAGATCCTCTTATTTCGGACCCATAAAGTAAAATGCGTTAAATACAGAAATAGAAAAGCTTGTTTTTAACAGCTAGCGAGCAATCGGCTTTGTCAAGTGATTGTCTAATGCTGAACAAAGATTTTAGACCCTTGTTACTTAGATGTTTGTTGTTGGCCTTGAAAGTACCAGCTGCACTTACCACTATACCTAGATAACAATAATATGACTTAACAATTTCCATTACATTACCACTAAACAAAAAGAAACAATTCTTTGGTAATCTACCTCTCTTGCTGAAGACAATAATCTTGGTCTCTTTTAAATTCACCTTCAGGTTCCAAATCCTATTTTTAAAATTTTTTTCTAATCCAACTAGACATGATTAATAACCTTGTTGAGACTCGGAAAACAAGTATTAATACCATATCATCTGCATACAAAAGACACGTTTCTTTCCTATTGTGTAAACTAGGAGAGTTGCAACAAAGATCATCAGATGTTATATCACTAATAAATGAATAAATTAAACAAAGTAGGACTTAAATTACAGCCTTGTCGGACCCCACAGTTAGTTAAAAAAGGTTCTGTAAGGCCGCCGTTGGTTTTTATGCAATTTGTGGTTTTTACATGCTTGAAAAAAGCATGTACTGTTTCTGGTAGGGATCTTTGTGATTCCGGACCGATATCTCTAGAACCTCTGGATGGATTGCGATTTCCTTTGCTATGGGGATAAAGTGTGTGACCTATTGTGCTATTAAGTAGATTAGAAGTTTGCTGTTGTTTTGTGGTTCGTTTTTTTTTAAATATTTACACCCCTTTTCCTGATATGGAGTGATCTGGCCTCATTCCCTCTGTCTCAACCTCCTTGGGGACAGCTAGCAGCTGTAACATGTGTTTTGAGTTTTCAGTAGCATGGGAGTGTGTGGAAGGGTCGTTTCCAGTGCTATATCTCCAGAACAGAACGTGTGATTTACCTCCATGAAAAATTTAGGTACTGTAAATGCATTTAAGTTCGCGGGGATTTAATTTCGCGGTAGCGGGAAAATGGACTTTTCGCGGTGGTTTTAATTTCGCGGTAACAGCATAGACTGCAGTCTAATACCATTACAGAAAAATGTTCGCGGTGGTTTTAAGTTCGCGGTGAAACGGTCGCCGCGAAAGCCGCGAACATTAATCCACCGCGAACATTTCTGCATTTACAGTATAGTTTTTGGTGTGTCTGTGTGTGTGTCTGTTTGTGTTTCCACATATCTGTGGTCAGCATAACTTTAGAACCTGTTGATGGATTGTAATGATATTTGGTATTTGGGTAGGTGTTTGGAAGACGAAGGTCAAAGTCAATTTTGGATGCCCTGGTGTGTGACCTTGGTACTGCAACAGAACTTGGATTTTTGTGTCTTTTGACATGGATATGCTATGGTCTTGATTTTTGGTGGCACATAGCTTGTGGTGTAAGGAAGAAGTGTTGTATGTTTGGGCCCTCTAGCAGCTTGCTCTAGAACTGCTGGGGCATTCTGGTCAAAATCTTCCAAGGAGCAAAAAAGAGCAACTGTGACCATCGCTGTCACCTCTGTATGGTGTGAACCATTATATACACATTGAGATACAATGTATGTGCCAGGTGCAGGTGTAACAATAGGAAATAAAAATGAAATGGTGAGGATACCAGAAAGGTGTAGTTTTGGATCTCACTGTTTACCATAGGTAGATATATAACTTAAGAACAATGATGGAATAATTTTGCCAAACGTCAAACCATATCAACCCCCACAACACACCATACGCACCATCACAAAACAAAATATTTCAAGCAGGTTTGAGTTTTCAGACTCTTGTTGAGTACATGTTTTTATGGTCTTTAAGAATTTTCCTCCTATTCCAAGGTTGTTAAGTTTGAAAAATAGACCTGCTCACCAAACGTAGTCAAAAGCTTTGCTTAAACTCACAAAACATGCATAAATTTTGCTGACTAAAGTAGTTAACACAAGAAAATTATCAGATGTTCTATAATTTGTTCCTAAAACCGGCCTGTTAAGGTTTAAAAAGGCTGTATTGTTCTGCATAATTGACAAGACGATTGTTTCAAATGGAGGTGAATAATTTCCCTAAACAACTGATGATTGATATTCCCCGGTAGTTCTCGGGAGTGATCTATCGCCAGATTTATGTATGGGTACGATATTGCTAAGGAACCAATCGTCGGGGAAATAACCATTCTGTTAGCAGGAGTTGAATAGGTGTAGTAATGGGTTCTGTAGGATTTTTACCACATTTCAACATTTCATTTGTTACCATGTCGCTGCTACTAGATTTATTTTTCTTTAGGTTTGAGATTGCCGTGTTTAATTCTTCAGCTGTTATCGGGGAGTCTAGTGTGGTGTTTTCTACAGGTGTGATAGGAGATTGGTGATGTACTTGGGCGTTTACAGGGGTTGAGAATTCAATTTCAGAATTGTTAATAGCGTCAGTTGAGCGTTTGTCAACTGCACTAAAATGTTTCAACCACATCACATTTGGTATATGGTAATTCTGTTGCGTTTTATCTGGTTTAAGTTTGTTAATTAGAGTCGAAAAGGCATTTGGGTCTTTTTTCCTAAGAGAAGAAAGTTGGTCCATGATTTGCTGGCGAAAGATTATCTTTTTCTTTCTTAATAGTTTTCTATATTCCTTCTTCCGTCTGAAGAACGTTCCGAGTTTTTCTCGAGCAAAGAGACTAAGTTATTCAATTCACGTTTCATTTCAGTACAGCTTTTATCGTACCATTTTTTTTTTATTTCGGGCTTTTGTGAACACTTATTATTGACTTTTACATATAATGAACTGTGCCCGACGTTCCTCAGCATTGAGTTTAAGTCGGAAACGTAGTTGTTAATATCTGTCTTTGCGTGTTTAGTTTCTTTGACTGACATAGCGTTTAACTTGTCTATTATGTGAGGTTGGCTACGGGATTCAAGAATTTTTGTTCCAAATTTTCATTCCAACGGAATGGTTTCGGGAGTGGTTTGAATTTTTATTTTTTTGTCTTGTTGCTGTGGATAAATGATTTTGTGCGAATTTTTAATGATAGCATGTTATGGTCAGAAAATATGGTTAGGGGTTTACGCGAAATATCGTCGTCATGGCAATAATATTTTCATTGCCAGTCTTGTTATCAAAGTGTCGTCTTCAACGAAGTCATTTAAATTTCCAAGTCGGGAGTTAAAGTCACCGCCTGAAAGGATAGATGGTTTTCGGCGAATTTGTGAGTAATAGATGTACTTGGGCGGGTATAAACGGAACAGATCTTTGGATAACCCCAGTAGCTTTCGATCTACTTGCACCCAGAGAACATCTGTCGATTTTGATGGTAGCTGTTTAACATAATGTTTGTATTGGACTTTAAAGAAAAAATATTATACCTCCTGAGTAGCGTCTTGCTCGTTTGTTCTTTTCCCGATGCAAGTGGAAGTAACTGTAGTTAGGGATGTTGATTTTTGTTCTGTCAGAGCTCCACGTCCCAGTGAGCGAGATAAAGTCGATTTTTTTTACATGGGACAAGAAATATAAATCTTCTCATGTTTATCCTAAACCGTGTAGGTTCAAACAACAGAAACTCTTATTTTCTCCTGGAAACACCTTCATATCAGAGACGGCTAAAAGAGAATTAATGTAAAAAATCAAAATATCGTGTACTTATCCTAGCCGAATCTACAACAGTTAACAACTAAAGATATGCATTATTATTATTTTTTTAAATCCCATTTCTCACTCAGCAGTTACTGATTAAAACTAACTCGCTAAAACTGATATTGTGTGTACAAACTGAAAAATACACACTGTACAAATGTATTACAGAATGCTATCTAGTCGCAGAAATCTTCCTCTACTTTATGGAAGGTGGCCCTCTTCGCGGTGTACCAGGTTGGCAAGACCAGGGTGGGGGCTGGAATAGGTGTTTTGTGTTCTGGGCCGAACAAGGGTAGTTGTCGGAAAAGCGTCCAATAATTCCTCCCACTCTTTCCTGTGGGTGGCATGGCGTGGGGAAGAGCGGAGACATCCCCCATGGTCCGGGTTGATGGTTGAGAAGGTGAGGCAATAAGTCGGTCTCTATTCGACCAACACCTCAAAGCTCACCGGCGACTATTCGCTGATGATGTTAAGAACAAGTTTCTGTGCACAGCGAGCAGCGGTTACTCCAAAAAATCGCGCGCTGATCGAGAAACCTCCGGACGTATTACTGCCGTCATGTCATTTAGAGCTCACAGACTCGTCATCCGATCGATTTTCGCGCAATGTGACAGGGGTATTAGTAATTCCCGCAACGGGATCTGCAAATGGCGCCGTCACCTTCATCGTGGGTAGTCGTACGATTTGGATGTCGTATAATTCGTGTGAGAGCCAACCGCCGACAGGTATCTCAGACAGCCTTTTGCGTATAACAAACATGGAAACTGGGGCACTATCACAAGATTAAGATTAATAATGCCCTCATATTGCCATTGTACGACATTCGCGCCATGTCTATAACCGTTCCATATGCTGGAAAAAGGGAAGGATTGTCTCACCTTTGTCAATCGATATGATCACAGTCACGCTCGCTTCCCGAAGTCACTTCCTAGCGGAATCTCTTCGAAGTTTGGATGGTCGCCTCGTGGAAATGCCTGTAGTGTGAAAGTTACCCAGGCCTTCTTTTGGCGTCGACTGGTCGGTTCGTCGACGTCCTGACTACTAAGTGTACACAAGGTGTCGGAGTGTTTGCACATATACCAATGTACCACGTAAATTCAAGGGGTGGAAAACAACTTGAAACGTTAAGGGTCCAATGTTCCATGGCGTCAGCGTCTACAAGGTGAAGAAGCCAGTATATGAAGCAATAAATAAACTCAGCACCTTTTTGTTTGTCACAGGAAGCCCCTCCTGACCGATAAATCCTTCTAGTTTCTATCACGTTCACAGCACTAAAACGAATATTTAAGCCTACGTTCCTAAATACTTAAATGTAGCCTAAAGGTGGGAAAATATTTCCGCAGAGTTCACGGTATCGTAAAGACCACGGAAACTATGGTTTTACATTTCCGTAACCTTTCCGTATTCGTTAAGAAAAATTAAATACATGTGATATCTTTACATAACATTTAAGTATCCTTATATGTGCCGTATAGATGAATCGGGTGTTGCTTATATAGTCAAACCTGTATTAAGGGCCACCTTTGCATAACGGCCACCTGCCCACAGTGGCCACTTTTTGTCGGTCCCTTGGATTCGTAATGATTAAGAAATAGGCTTAGCGGCCACCTGTCCAACGCGGCCACGGCCACAGGATTACCGGTCCCGCAGGTACAAAAACACTGCCGATTACGGCCACGCGGACCGCTGATCTATGTTTCGTCACGCGTTCGGCAATATACAGCGGCCGTATCGTCACCCTACGCCGGATTTAAAACCTCTTTGACTTACTTTCAAAACAAAACTTCGTAAACTGGCGCTACCCATACCCGCTGACAAACGAGGTCGTATAAGGTCAATAGACGACACCAATATTACGGAGGTAAATTGTGTTAAAGTTACGTTCTAATACACTATCGCTTAGGTTAATTTACATCACAAAAATGTCTACATTAACTGTTACAAAGACAAAATGATATGAACTTCAGACTATGGTGGATTTTATTCTTACATTTATTAAGAGATAAGTCTAAAATGACGTGACTTCTCTTGTGAGTATCACATTAGCATAATGGGCGAATCTGACGTGTGAACGCGGGAGGGAACACACGGACGGCGAAGTATCAATGGATACAAGACGAAAGATCAAAGAAATATGACGATACCGGTCTCTTCAGACAATATCAACTGTAGAACATTTAAAACTTTTTATAGCTTTTGTTTTCTTAATACATATAGTGTAAAAATCATTGCAGTACATGAACAGTACTGTATTATGTGAATAAAGATCAGTGGGTACTAAAACCATGTGTAACTTATTGCTTGTGGTCAACTAATTAGCACATTCTCTATAGTGGCCACCTCTCTATAGTGGCCAATTTTGACCAGTCCCATGAGTGGCCGCTATAGACAGGTTTGTCTGTATATGTACAGAAAAACACCTACAGGCTTTGTACCGACAATATGTTCATATACAATCAGTTAAACTTCGCCTTATTTATATTTTCGTAGTTCTCTATTAAAGGCGGAAATTACATATAGGAGATAATATCTTTTCACTGCCTTTCCGTTACATGTCATCTCATTTTTCATACTTCTATTAGTATAGGTCTATGGAGATGTCCCCCATCTTATGTATAGGCGCAAAAAAAGATCAGAATGGTAGCGTTTATTTTTAGAAGAGGCATTGCTTTTGCCAAATAAAGAGTATTTTCCGCTCAATATACCACATGCGCCTTTCACTAAAACAGCGGCTTTAAATGGCCATGAATAGCTCCTGCTGTGTTAGGGTGTTTAGTTTAACTAAGAAAAGAAAATCTCCTCCCGTGTGAAACCTATATGATACAGATACATCCTTTCCGACGTCATTCCGTTACATTTGAGCTGACTTTACATTAAAGGGGGGAGGTTTAAGCAAACAGTGTCTACAGGCTGATGAAGCCAATTTATGATGTCATATACTCTGCGCCTTTTTGTTTGTCATAGGCGGGCCCTCCTTTGAGCTCGTCGATAAATCCCTCTAGTGTCTATCACATTGTAGAATTACATGCGTCATAAAATGTGAAGTGCAGATAAGGGGACATGACCTTTTAGTAGATGGATATTGTTCTCTGTGACTACGGATCTGCACGCTGTGTGTGTGTGTGTGTGTAGTGTTGTGTGTGTGTGTGTGTGTGTGTGTGTGTGTGTCTGTGTGTGTGTGTGTTCCTGAAATATTCGTACTGGCAGTATATACATTCCCGGGACAGAAATGGAAGAGATATATATATTTATATATATATATAATTACCTTGTAACCCGTATGGGCAATCTGGTCACGTAATAAATCACGGCACGAAAAAAAAACGTGCGTAATGGTGACTTATTTTCCTTCTTTACGGATCTATACACGACATATAATTGCACGTAAATATTGCCTTTAAGGTAGGATTGCAGGGTGGCTGAGCAAAATTTCAAAATACTCGGGTCAATTACGGCATGTGAGTCGTTCTATCGAACATGAATCTGGCATCATGTTGGACGGTCAATTTTCAGCCCAGCTGGCGGGTGACTTAAACAAGACTTTGCTATTTGACGGAACGGGAAACTTGCTGGTGATTTTCAATGTTTTCATACAGTTTATAAGTGGGGACAATGAAATGTTGATGAATAAACGCGTCTTCCTTGTTATGAGACATGTGACGGGTTGACATCGCAAGTGCAGCACAGATAAGTGTCGACAACCCACAGCGACTGGAGTTCTCACTCGTATCCTGACCATAAACCTGTCTTTTTGAAGAACTAAAGCCTGTTATTGGAGAGTCATTAGCACCATTATAATGTATATATAAACATCGACAACCGTCGTTTGGCTAAGTACGATAAAAATACATCTAAACGGGCCCATGTAGCCACCAAATCGAGTCGTCGAACCAGTGACCGCAGGTAACCCCGAGGAAACGTGAGCCATCAGAATAGTCCAATGTTACATACAAATTTGCATTGGATTTGTAAAAGAAAAGGAAGTTACAATCTATGGCACACAACAATTCATTATGGGATGTCTTTTGAATGGTACCCGTTATAAATAAGTCAAGTGTTTGTCAAATATGAACATATAACGAAAATGGCACCCCCGCGAAAGCAGCATAATGGTACCTTCCGAACGCGTTCGAACCCCCCGGAGAGTGAAATGGCGCGAAAACGGGGACTGATAGGACCGGGCTGAGAGCGGAACGTGTTTACTAGCTTTAAATGCTATTTCCCCGGTCAAAATTGTATACTTGATAGAAAAAGTGGTTATTTTATTAGCATTATAGCTTGCAGATAGATAATATCCAAGGGTCTTTGAACTTAGAATTATGATATTTTTGTAACAGCGATATGTTGGCGAAAAAAGTAGGAAAAATCTTAGTTTTTGATGTTTTTGCCCCACAATTATCACCATTTCGTATAATAATGCAAAATACCCTTGGACGGATTTTTTTCTGTTGTAAATAAACTCTTATCTCGTGAAAAATCAAGGATATATTCCGTGTCCCCGCTGGGGAATACATACATCAATGAATCAACAGTATCGTTATTTCTAACCCTAAATTACAGTGCATCAATTGAGATTACATGTGCATTTTATATGTACCACATGGTACTAACTCTGTATGAAGATTCGTTACAATACGACCATGCGTTAAAAAGTTACAAGAATACACGTGTTTTCAACTAACTAGAACCGTGTCACATGCCGTAATTGACCAGAGTAATATTTTCAAAAAAATAACTATCAATGTTATTTGTTATGTAGTTCTATTTTCATAATATTAACATACTTTCCTATCAAATGTCACTTTTTGTCTGTCATAATTCAAGGTCAAAGTAGCTGTCTCAAATAACGCAAAAATTTCAAACTCATCATAACTTTTAAATCTTGATATTATTGGATAGGTCTCAGTGAAACAAATAGAATGGTTTTTATTTCAACAAAATCGGACATACCGTTAGAGAGTTATGGTCATTCAAAGGCCTGAAAATTATGCATAATTTCTCATGATCAGCAAATTAAATATGCAAGATTACAATATCTACGCATTCATACAAGATACAAGAAAAAAACTTGGTGTACAGGGGTTTTATAATATGTTGATTTGAAATATGGACATTAGATTTATACATCTAGTTTAGAAATGATTAATAATTCTGAAAAATTGAGTTTCAGGGGTAATAAGATCAGAGTCCGCTAATTGAATATGCAAAATCACCATATTTTCCCTATCCTTGAAGATATAAGAAAACAAATTAGTATACAGGGGTTTTGGCACATGCCGAATGCAAATTTGACCCCACAAACATCACTTTGGTCTTTTTATGACCTGTAAAAGTGGATTACGTCACTACTACCGCCACAACTTGATTTTTACTGCATTATTATTGAAATTAGATTATTAAGATCAGACCATAACCTAGTATCAATATCAATTACTTTGTCCGAATACCAGAGGGGTCGTGGTTATTGGAAGCTACTATCCGACCCCCATTATATAAAAAAAACCGTGACTTTATAAATGACTTTCTAAAACATAACAAAGGCTCTGCAGAACCCCATATTCTTTGGAATACGCTTAAATGTTGTATTCGAGGACATTCCATCCGATATTCTTCTTGGAAAAAAAGACTGCACAATGACAAAGAAAACGAAATTAATGTTGAAATAAACAAACTTAAATCCCGATTGGATGAAAACCCCTCCCCCTCTACAGAACTTCTTGAATCTTATGAAAATAAACAAAAAGAACTTGAGGAGTTGAGTCGTGAAAAAGCAGAACAATCAGCTTTTCTAAAAAGATCTCGTTGGATGGAGACTGGAGAAAAGTGTTCAAAACATCTTTTGAAACTAGTTCATAGGAACTATGTGAGAAAGAACATTTTAAAACTTCAAACTACAGATATGCGTACCTTAACGGATCCCACAGATATTCTACAAGCTGAAATAGAATACTTCTCTTCACTATATTCTTTTCATAATCATCACATTCCACTTAAAGAAGAAACCTGTCAATCTTTTTTCCCGAAAGACTACCAAAATCGGCTTTCAAATGAAGAAAGACAGCAATGCGGGGGATTAATCTCAGAAATAGAACTAAAAAATGCGATGAAGTCTTTTAAGAAAGAGAAATCCCCATGACTTGATGGCATTCCGGTGGAATTTTATGAAAAGAAGGTTTAATCTCACTCCTTCTAAAAAAAGATGCAAACGGGAAAGATAAAGAGCCATCTCTTTTAAAGAACTGGCGCCCGCTGACCCTTTCGTCTTGTGACGTCCGAATTCTTTCTAAATGCCTTGCTTTCAGAGTTCGAAAAAGTACTGGACAAACTAATTCATAATGACCAAAACGGGTTTATACAAGGCAGATATATAGGTGATGGAATCCGTAGAATTTTAAAGATAATGGAGATGTATGAGAAAGAAGAAAAACCTGGGCTCATTTTTGTAACTGACTTCGAAAAAGCTTTCGACAGTATCAGGTGGGGCTTTATCATTGAAGAATTGAAATTCTTTAACTTCGGAACGTCATTTATCAAATGGGTGAATGTAATGTATAGTAACATATCGAGCAGAATAATCAATTTCGGCCATCTGTCAGAACCTTTCAAATCCAAGAGAGGGGTGAGGCAGGAATGCCCCCTTTCCCCGTACTTATTACCTTTGCCAGAATGGCTAAGGTTATGCTTTGGGCTTGTGAGTCTGTGTGTGTGTGTGTGTGTGTGTCTGTGTGTTAACAGCATAACTCGAGAAGCCTTGGATGGATCCTAATGATATTTGGTAGGTGGGTAGGGGTCGGGAAAACGAAGGTCAAGTTCGATAATGGGCCCCCTAGCGGCTTGCTAAGGTACTGCAGCGGAAACTCAATTTTTTATATCTCGTGTTCTGGACATGCTGTGGTCATGATTTTTGAGTGGTAGATAGTCCTCGAGGCAGAGAGTAAGTGCTGTGAGTTTGGGCCCCCTAGCGGCTTTTTTGGAACTGCAGGCGCCGGTTTCCTTTCAATCTTTGGACGAGAATAACTCTACAACGTGTTGACGGATCGTCATGATTTTTGGTATGTAGATAGAATGAGTGATGACTTACATAATGGTATACTAATTATGCAAATCAACAGCTAATTTGCATAATTAATGAGGAAAATTCATTAATCCACTAAATTCCATGATAGGACTTTCAAACTTGTCACATATGTAGCTGGGAAGGAGAGAAATGTCGATAGATATCAATTATGAAAATTATGACCTCATTTGCATAATTAATGAGAAAATATGAACATGTTGACGGATCATCATGTTTTTTGGTATGTAGGTAGCGTAAGTGAAGACCTACATATTGAGATACCAATTATGCAAATCAACAGCTAATTTGCATAATTAATGAGGATATTTTATAAATTCACTACATTCCATGATAGGACTTTAAAACTTGTCACATATGTAGCTGAGAAAGAGAGAAATGTCAATACATATTTATCATGCAAATGATGATCTCATTTGCATAATTAATGAGAAAATATGAACGTGTTGACGGATCGTCATGATTTTTGGCATGTAGATAGCCCAAGTGAAGACTTATATAATGTGATACTTATTATGCAAAAAAACAGGTAATTTGCATAATTGATTAGGAAAAGTTAATAAATCCACTGCATTCCATTATAGTACTTTCATCAAAGTTGTCACATATGTAACTGAGAAAGAGGGAAGAGAGTAAGAGGTGTATTTAAAGACTTTGAAAGAGAATGGATCAAAGGATCATCATGATTTTTGGTATGCTGATATCTTAAGTAATGCTTGATACAATTTGATATCAATTAATTGTAACTTGGGATCTAATTTGCATAATGAATGCCGAAATTTTATAAACCAACTCCAAGCATATAATTATAAAGAAAATGAAATGAGTAACGCATTTGTCTGCAGACATCATTCTACATAACAAACCTGGTTTATTTGGCAAAGGTATGTGTTCATGGAACTCTAGTTCATTATTGCCGTTGAGTTATTAGCAATTAGGATCAGAGGGAACACACAGATAAGGGGGTTGGTAACGCAGGGGATAGAAACAAAGTTATCCCAATATGCGGACGATACTGATTTCACTCTAGATTTAGACTTGTTTTCTACGATATCTGGCCTCATTCCAAATTATGGTAAGTGCATGATTGTTAGAATAGGATCTCTCAAAGGCACAGACTTTCAGCTACCATGCCCATATCCGGTAGAATGGACAGATGGGCCTTTTAACAAGCTAGGAGTCCAAGTTCCATCTAATATAGATGAAATTGTACCTACCAATTTTGACCTTTGCCTCTCAAAACTGGATTCTGTATTACAACCCTGGAGGGGAAGTTGTTAACATTATACGGCAAAGTTACGATAGTGAATACTTTAGTAGTCTCACTGTTTGCACATCTTTTTCTGACTCTCCCATCCCCACCTCAAGTATTTTTCCAATTGTATGAAAAGAAAATATTCAATTTTATTTGGAACAACAGTCCTGAAAGAGTAAAACGAAAAGTTCTGTACAATACCTATCAATGTGGTGGATTGAAACTTATCAACTTATATGCATTTAATGCTAGTTTGAAGGCTTCATGGATTCCAACACTTTATTGTAATAGAGATTGGTTCTGTGCTAAGTTACTATCAAATACACATGTTACATTTTGTAAAGGTTTATTCCCATTTATGCAACTAGGCAATGATGACAGGACAATTGATAGGATATTACAAGAGCAATTTCCAAATACTAGCCTATTTTTTCGAGATGCCATCTCAGCATGGCTAGCCTTCCAACATAATCCTCCAGATTTCGATTCGAATTCTTGGCAACAGCAAATGTTATGGTGCAATTCAATTTTTTAAATTGAAAGTAAACCAATTCTATGGCAGAACTTTGTTGGGAGCGGTATTACATTTGTTGAAGACTTGCTAGACACAAATGGGATACCCATGTCATATCACATATTAATTACGAAACATGGGAAGCTCGGCTCTGAATTTACATACAATAGGTTGCTTTCTGTATTAGCGAGAGTGTGTACGAGACAAACTACTAATAATTTCAATCACTTGCAAGTGTGCAGCTCTTTAAAAACTATGAATGGTGTAAAGGAACAAAGATCAATAAGAAAATGTATGACTTCTTTATGGAAAGCAAAAGCCTTAAGATAAATCCTGTAAACACCATGTTCTACTGGGAAGATGATTTTAACATTGCCCTCCCATGGAGACAAATATTTCAGTTACCCTACAATCTTACAATAGATTCCACCAGCAGGATCTTCCAATTTAAACTCTTGCATAAGTTTCTAGCTACAAACAGAATGCTGTATATTTGGAACATTAAAAGCAGTTCGAAATGTTCTCTGTGCGGGGAGGATGACGAAACAGCGAAACATTTATTTTGGAGTTGTCAAATTGTATTTTCATTTTTGGAAAAAGGTTCAAATTTGGTATAATTCCATAACTGGACACTACCTAGATATCAACAACCCATTGAATGTACTACCAGGGTATTTATCAAGCGAAACACCAGTAATTGCCAACGTTATAATTCTATTGGGTAAAATATATATCTATAAAAACCGGGAGACATCAAATCTATCCATCCACATGTTTATTGCCTTCGTTAAATATGTACAAAAATGGAAAAAATATCGCAACAGCTAAAAACAAAATAAGTAAACATAACAAAAAGTGGGAACCGTAACCTGTTTATCACTACCACAAGTACTTACCTGTCAGTGTATGTGCACTTGTATGTTCTCGTTTAAGTTTTCTTGTATTGTATGTTTTTGCTTATCTGAATAAAGTTTGGGGGAAAAAAGAATGAACTTTATCAACTGGCGTTGACAAATTTATATTGCTTTTTTTAACAATACCGTCGTACACAAGTAAATTTTACCAAAAGAATATGTCACTGAATACAGTGTTGTACTACAGTAGCGAAATCTCGGCACCTTTTGTGTTGACCCATGAACTTTGTCACTGTGACTTTTTGTTTGTTTTGATAAAGAATAAACTTTATCAACTGGCGTTGACAACTGTGTATTGCTTATTCTTGTTCGTTTATCCAAATACCGTCGTACACAAGTCAATGTCAACAAAAGAATATGTACTACATGCAGTGTTGTACTACAGTAGCGAAATGTGGGCACTATATTTGGTGACCCATTCACGCCTCCACACCTTGATTCGGCCATCTAACAGCCAAAAGGGCACATATACTTTACTCAATTGTAAAGATAAACTTGGATATTCTGTATAACAAAGATTATTAAAAAAAATGATTGATTGAATCCATGAAACCCACACCCGTACCAGCAGGATGGATACAGTGTTGAACGAAAAAAGCGAAATTTTGGGCACTTTTTTTGGATGACCAACTAACGTAAGCAGCCCTAGTGCTCGTTTCACTAATTTATAATCACAGTGTTTGATACCATAAAAAAGACAATCACACACGCTTTCCATTGACACTAGTATATAACAGATTGAAATTTATGCAGAAACAACGGAAATATGATCTGTCAAAGTTAATATGTCAAACTTTTCTGTGCAAAGTTTAATTACTTTTAAAATAAATGACTATTTATGTTCTTATTTTAAGAAATGTTCCAGATTTCGACATTCTCGTCCGTTATCTTTTAACACCTTACTTTTTAAATAGTGTGAGTTAGTGACTTATTCAGATCATGTCTCCGTGTACATGAAATGTGCTACGCTAATAAAGTTTCTTTGATTGAAATCCAAACAGCGACATCATAGAACCAACCTCCTTGCACCATTGAGCTATCGGTCCACAAAGATTGTTACAACCCGGGGAACAGGAAACGCTCTCTACCCTCAATCGAGCAACGCACACATCCGGCACCTAAAGATCAGCATACATAACGATTCCAGGTCTCTGTAGGCACTGTTCCCATCATCCGGTCAAAACCAAAACGACCCCTAGCTACCACCGATGTCATACATGTGGACCCCAGGACTACGTGTGAGGAATCCCTGTCACTCATGACCGTGACAAGTCCTCCGGATTTAACCCTTACCTGCTATATTATCCGCGACGCGAACAGAGTAAACTCCAACTCGAACTCCAGACTGTCGGTGGGCGAAAAGCAACGAGCTAAGACTCTCCTGACTAACCAAACATGCCTCTCGTTCTGCTACTTAAATGAAATAAGCATAACTTTGGTAAAAAAGATCGCGTAATAAACTTGTGTGGCCCCAGAACCTAGCCGGACTACGTCAACCTTTAACTATCGCCGTCACTGAGACTTTGTTGGGACCTCAAACAAAGGCAATGAACAGGACAATATGGTTTTAGTGGGGGGAGATGTTCCATAATCCTAGCAAGAAGAGTGTGTGTGTGTGTGAAGGGGGGGGGGGGGGGATCTAGCAGTTTGAGTGCCTCCGCCAACTTTGACATCGTATAGGTCCCAAACGGCTTGAGCTAGAACGACCAAACTTGATAACCTTTCCTAGAATATTGTTGGCAACAATTTACAAAAATTAGAGTAAGTTTATAATTTTTCGTGTTGCCATGGCAACGGGTTTCTGAAAGGCATATTTTACAAAAATCACTAATTTTTATTCACAAACCGCGATAATTGAATCAATCCGCCTATGACGTAATCCTTTACTATATAAGGACAAGGAGACTATTACCTAGAGCGCATTCACTGTAACCATCCTCCCGGTCTGGACGTGGTGAGGGTTCGGCACGTTTACAGAGGCATTGGCACCAGCGCAAGTTTGACGAACGGCCCATTCTCTGAGCTTTAGGAGCGTTTGGAAGACAGACGTGTACTTAGGACTCACTTGGATAAGGTTTGGATAGTGTAGAAGGGGTAATGTGGTTCAGATTGAGTAAATCTGTAATTTTGGTGGTTTGACGAGTGTGGGGGGCAGACGCGATCAGTTGGTTTGTAGTTGGTTTTGGTTGTGTAGGGCTTGCGTTTCTGTTCTTGTATTAGCGGTGGGGAAGTAGCCAGTGTTGTGCGACTTTTGTTTTTGGTGGGTGGTTTTCGTTTAACGGGGTTTTGTACACGTTTTTGGTTTGTCTGGGAAGTTTTTTGTGGGGTTTTCGCACGTGGACATTTGCATTTCTACAATTGTGGAATTTTTCTTGGCTGGTTTTTAGCACGGGGGCATTTTCATACCGATGGTTGAGATTTTTCCGTTTAGTCTGGGTTTCTTTAGGGGTTGGTCGCGTAATTTATTGCTTTAATGGGAAGGATACCTGAGTGGATAGCTTTCGGCATGACCCCTACGAGTGCCTGTACCCTTGATCCAACTAAGGCTATTGTCTTCTCCGACCTGGTGGAAGCACACTCTGGTGAGTAGCGTGGGGTTTGAGAGGTGTATTTTGTGGTCTCATGGCTTATGTTTTTTGTTTTCTACAGCAATGGCCTCCCAAACTCAAAGGCTACCCACTCCAGGGTTACAAGAGATTCGCCCAAGTGGTGGGCAACAAGGCCAGCAGCAGGCGCAAGTCCAGCCGCCACAGCAGCAGCAAGGTGTCCATGAAACCATCTACCGAGTCAGCAACAAGCACCACAGCAAGTACTTCAGCAAGCACCGCAGCAGTTAGGGCCAAAGCAGGCGCAGCAGCCAGGCATTCAACCGGCCCCGTAGGTTCCAGCGGTTGGCGCTCCGGTACCTGGCACATCGGGAGCAGGAAACTTGGTGCAGGGACCGCCTCAACGAAAACGTGGGTCACAGCAGCACCAGTAGATATAGTGAGATTCCTTATATGGAAAGACGACCAGGGGAAAACTAAGGTGCACGAGCTGGGGTGTGATGAGAATGGTTGCGATTGCCCTTAATAGATTGGCTTTTAAGACGGTGGATTCTTACATCGGAAAGCTTAGGGCGATTCTCAATGATAAAGGTAGGGGAGGGGAATGGGATGACAGGTTAGGGATAGGGAATCCGGCAGCCAGTAAAGTGGAATAGGAGTGTCTTTCTTTAATAACTTTAGAACAGTCAGGGTATAACTCCGGAACAGGCGAAACCTGTTTTCCTTGGTAAGATCAACTTTATTGCGGATAAGATACCGAGAGAAATGTCGGCGGTAAGAGTGTATACGTTGGTCAGGGACCAGGCGATTTTCAAGGCAGATTTCTTTTCCGGCGATAGAATAGCGGATCTTATTCGGGTAAGAACTGCAGATGTGTTTAGAGCGCAGTCGGGATCGTTGGTTATAAACCACGAATTTGGGAAAACGCTGAGGGATGGACGGTCTAACACGTTTGTATTGGAAAAGACGGGGGGTCAGGAAACTTGCCCGGTGTTTACACTGGGTTAGTACGTGAGTATTTCGAAGCAGTTATCCAATATATTGGAGGGGGGGGGGTCCTTTTCAGGTCTACATCAAGAGATGGACAGGTTTTGGGGGAGCAACCGCCTTCTGCGTTAATGGGGAACGCCATCCGACGATACTTACAGAAGTTGGGAATCGACGAGGGAGAAACACTACATGGATGTAGATCAGGTTGCGCTATCTCTTTGCACATGGCGGGAGCCTCCGTTGAAGAAGTAATGGATCACGTTGGGTGGTTCACAAGGAAAACGGCTTTCCATTACATGAATATCGCCCAGGTGATGCAACCGGGAGGCCCGGCAGCTTGATTACCGTCGGAAGAAGTCAGACATGCAATGCAAGTGTATGAAGATAGAAACGAATTGAGGGGTTTGAAACTGGCTTTCTCGTAATTCCGTTTAAGTTTGTAACGCACTTTTACGTTGGGCAAGAAAGAAACGTGAAGAGTTATACAGGTATAAGGTAATTATAGTCCATTGGTATTTGAGTCTGTTGTGTAGAATCTCATAAAGAGATAATATTGTTGGAGGTAGAATACCGTTGATTAGATCGTATGTCTTTTTGTGCGGTGCTTCGGGGGGGGGGGTGTTATAATGAAGTACTTGTTTATTAAGGCTGGCTCTTTTCATTTGTGTCAAGTGGTGTGGTGTTTCCACATAAGGCCATGTTGATTTGATTATATGGATGACATCCTCTGGGAACTCCATAACTGATGCGAGCGAGCGAATAAAAAAAAAGTTTGGCAAAAAAAAAGTTGCCTCCAGTATGAAATCAAAGTGGCCAGGAAGGTTTAACATAGGACTAAACGCACACAGTATGGTATACCAACAGTTAGGTGTAGGAACCAGTACATTATATGGGTGCAAGACATTTTTTTCTTCTTGGACCAATCCAAAAAATCAGAGGAACAGGTTTCGCCAATTACAAAATGGACACACTATGTCGGCAGGCATTTTGGGTCTTACCGGGGGCCAACAAGACAACAAGAGGAAGTCAAGTAGAGTTTATAGTCAATTATACCAAGTTTCTACAGTCAAAGGTATAGAGACAGTAAGTCTTTGGAGATGGGATTTTTAAATGCCAGTGGGAGTCCAATAATCCACCAAACAGATTCCTTTGTAGCAAAACTGACCAATTACCATTGTTTTCAGTATTGCCAGTTCTCAAGTTTCCACAGACAATCAGGTCCAGGTTTAGATCCGGACCTGAAAATGATCCTCTGGACCTGAACGGGACCTGAATTTTCTGTACTGGTACCTCCCCCTACCAACAGTAGACTTTTTTCTTTCTGTCCTTTTACATCTTATTCTTCGACTTTAGATTTATTTTGGCATTCTATGGCATTAGACTATGATTAGTTATCTGTTTTCTGATACTTTTTTTTTCAATCTACAGAATATTTGTACTCATTTTACTTTTTTTTTTAAATGGCCGAAAATCGGTGCGAGTGCGGATGCCATCCATATAATCAAATCAACATGGCCTAAGATCCAAAAAATGAATTTCTGCTGCAGTACCAAGGTCATATACCAGGGTGCCAAAAATTGATCTTGACCTTTGTCTTCCCAACACCTACCCACAAACCAAATATCATCGTAATCAATCTAGAGGTTCTTGAGTTATGCTCACTACTAAAATCCGGACACACAGACAGACAAACGCAAAACTATCTCCATTTTTCATTCATGGAGGTAATTAAACGCTGTTAACTGTGCCTGTACATTGCTGGTGCTTGGAAGATTCCCGATGACGTAATAATGGATTGGATTCTCGTGAGATACCATTTTGCAGTGTGGTCTGCAACACGCGACAGTCTGGTACAATGTCGCAAACGCCAAGGAATCCAGGGTCCATTCCTTCACTAACAGGAGCTGGTTTTGGAGGAACAATTTGGCCGAATTCTGCGGAAGTCATTTGTTGGGTGTTGTTCGCTGGTAAAATTTGAGACGCCACATGTGAACATGCGTGAGTTGTCTTTAATAATCATTTTGTCTCTAATATGTGGGTTACAGGACAGACGGTAGCTTCAACATCCTCCGCTGCCACAGCATTCTCTGCAGCTACACAGGGTAGCGCAAGCCGGCCAACGCAACCAGCGGTCTCCGCGGCGGCCCGACATATTCCGGTTCCGGCGGCCGACGGCACCGCACAGCCACAGGGAATCCAGCACCGACTCCCTCGACAGCGGCTGGGTAGTGAATTTTGTGGCGTCCGCCCGCTATCTGACCACACCTTCTATCCGTTGTATTTTGCAAGAAGTTTGTTCGCATGTTTTGCCCCGTCGGAAGATAGAGGAGAGTAATCCCCCAAAGTAAGTATTTTTGTATGGTTTTACGTGGTCTGATAGTGGACACCGTCGGACGGGGTAGGAAATTGGTCGTAAAATGTCGAGTATTGTTTTTGACGCTGTTGGACAGTGATCACCGCCGGACGGTGTATTCGTCGGACGGTGATTCATGTGTGAAACGATTGTATATTGTTTTTTTCTGTATCTCATGTACGATGATGCGAAGTCATTCCAGAATAGACGTTCTTTCAATTGAGATATCTTTTTCAATGTCTAACATGTGTTCATAGACGTTCTTCCGATTAAGATCTCTTTCCATGTGTTCATTGCATTAAAGATGTTGAAGTGGACATTGGGTTTGGGCTATTTCTGGTAGTTGATTTAGTCAGTATTGTTTCCCGCAAAATTGGTTAAGTTTCTGTGGATGACTGTGTGGTCAGTTCCTTTAGGTTTTGGCATTCTCCCAGGACAAAATCCAAACGTTCAACACCCCGAGGGAATATATGCTAGAGCAAGGGGAAATACACATCCCTACTTTACAAAAATTCGTGGGGAAATGTGTGGCTTTCTCTTTGGTGATACCTATGTCAACGTATGGCAACTAACGATTATTGGTTCACTCAGGATACTCAAGCTCCGATACGTATAAAGGAAGCTAGATCAGTCGCTCTGACCCTACAAGCTGTAGATAAAGATTTGAAGAATGCTAGCCTAAGGGTAGTTATCCAAACAGGCAATCAAGCGGTGTCAAAAGCCTGGGCAGGAGAAGGGGGCAAAGATATACAGTTGGTGACGAAGGATAACTGTGGCTGTGCAGACCCCAATCTAGTATTTTATCCCAACAAGACGCTAATTTGTCCGTGGCCTCTTGGGAACGAGTCGAGAAGACTTTTGGTCCTCGCAAGACGGACTGGATGACCACCCTATCTAATGCTAAGACAGCCCGGTTTTTCTCCCCCACCTTAGCTCTTGGAACAGATCTAGAGGGGTTGATTTTTTTTTTCAATCAAGTGGTAGAGCACTTCGATAAAGGCTACATTTTCCCGCATTTCGTCCTGGCAGGGGCCATGTTGAGACACCTAGAACATAGACAGACGCCTTACACCCTGATAGCACCAGACTTGTCACCAAAACTATAATGGTGGGCGGTGGTAACTGCCAGGGCCTATAGATAAGAAGGTTAAGGCTGGCAGGTTTTTGATTGCTTCACAGGGCCGGAGCAAGGAGAGCGCCTAGGGGGCCTTGACGGGAGTGCTGCCTAACGACAACCAGAGAGTACCAGGAGGAAGGAACAGAGGGCGTCAAGTGGCGTGGAAAGGAAAAGGGAGTAGACACTACTCTGAAGACACTCTCAAAAGTGACAGACCGGAGCGGGGTTGGGGAGTCCACACGTTAAATATAGAGAGATTCCGCCATTAGCACGTAGAAAGCTATCGACTAAATGGTTTACGGTGAACCTGTGTGCTGTTATGTGTTGGTTATCTGTGTGGAAGTTTTCCAGGGTGGCAGTTTTCCTGTGTGGAAGTTTTCCAGTGTGTAAACTTTTCTTGCGTGGTAGTTTCCTGTGTGGAAAGCTGTCTGTGTGGACGGTCTTAGTTTGGACGTTTCCTGAGGTACTAGGTCAGGATATGTGTGGGCGTTATCTTTTTGAATTTTTGTGTGTGTGTGGTGGAGCTTATATGTTAAAAATTTGTGTGGTGGAGAGAACTTAGTGTAAAAGTGCCAGGAGGCATTCTGTTGCTGAAACGAAAAATTCTGTCCTTGCAGGACCTTTTCAAGATGGTCCAAGACCTTCAAAGATTGACGGGTACAAGAAAGGGAAACATTGTGTGAGGGCAATACTGCGAGATATTAGAGCCATGACGGCCAGGCCGGATATTCTTTTCGAAGAAGGTGCAATTAAAGACTGTTGGTATCTGAAATTCGTGTTGGGCAAATATGACGGGGGTCACAGGTACCCTGAATCTTGTAAGCCTCCTTGGTTGTAACATTGCGTAACGTCGACGCTCATCCGCTTCGATGCTAATGCCCCGCCTTATATGGCACCTTCGAACAAAAAAAAATACTTCTATTATGGGCGGACATTGGTTAGAAGCCACACCCTAATACCCGTTCCCTGTAGCTGAAATGGCAGAGGTGCCATCGTAAGGCATTGCCGCGATAGTCAACCCTGTGTGGAAGGTATTACAGTCCTAGTCCTAGCAGTGGCAGCACCGAGTCAGCAAGCGATTCTATCCCATTGAGTTTAGCTCTAAGCGGCTTCTGGTCAGATTATTGCAAGGCGTTTTCTTAATCTAAGTGTAGCCAGGATCATGGCTTGCATTTCTATACTGCGTACAGCGGAGCTTTGTGATGCAGAAAATAGCTGACCTGTTGAGCTCAGCAGACAGTTAAAAAACTACGGCAAAATATATTCCTCTAGTCAAGGTAAATAGATAAAAAGGAGAGCTAGAATTCAGAGGAAGTTTAAGTGTTATTATGGATATTACCCGGAAGCAGTAATGAGTTACGTCACCTTTAAGGATGACATGCTGCGCGAGAAGCGCAAAGACATTAAAAAAACAATTACTAAACATTTATTTCTTAACATGTCTTATTTTCTTCATAACTATTGTGTGGCAGAAATGAACTAGTAATTTCCTTTACAACGATAGCTTAATGGCATTGATTGTGCCGTGTATCGAGGATCAGCATTATATTTAACAACGTTATTCCGGACATTTGGGACATATGTGAAGGAGACATACCATAAAGTCACTTAAAGCAAAAAACAACAAAAAATTTTCTCTCAACTGACATTTATTGTTCTTCTTACTGGTTTGAATCTCAATGGAAAGAAAAAGTTTAAAATATAAAGATATTTCAGTCACTGGCTTATTCACTCTATTTTGCCAAGGTCACAACAAAATTAAAGGACACACTGAAGCACCGTAATCATGAGCGGACAGCAAGGTGACCCAGGCTATACCAAGCCTTTATCTAAAATGTTTGCGCTAGGATGTTTGCCTTTGAAAAATCAAGTGACGGGTTATTTGTAAATGAAACGTCATAAATAAGTAATAAGATATTCATCAATATAACCAATAAAGATCTTTCAGTCACTGGCTTATTCGCTTTTTTTTTTAAATTCTGCTGAAAGGTAGCTCGAAGCTACCAAGACATCCAGTACGCCAAGGTGATGAGCGAGCTGAAGGACACCTTGAAGAAAGGCAACCATGAGCGGACAACAATGTGACTCAGGTTCTAATTTAATTTCATCTACAATGTTTGCGTTTGATAAGTTATGTAAACAAGTTATTTGTGAATATAGGCTTACGCAAAAATGATAAAATAGTCATCGTTTTATGTCTGTAGAAGACAGGCTGCAAGGCAGCTGCAACAGTTCTGAACACCCACTCTATTTAGATGACCGATGACACTTTGCTTGACAAGGGGCGGGGGCGTTAACGAGCGGCCACAAAGGGTAACTATTTGAAAAGAAAGTCATAATTACTCTTACAGGTGTTAGTTTTTCAAGTGTGAACTACTTGTTTTTTTCGTCCTAGTCACACTGACAGTGATTAAGATCAGTGAGACAGGGCGGCAGCAACATGCGTTTCGTGATACATTACCACCAATGTCTTTTCTTGTCTTGTCAGGAATAGATGGAGCTACATAATTTGTACTTTTCAGAGGAAAGTATCAGGAAAATTCTCGTTAACGAGATTCAGTGTAGTATAAAGAAACAGAACTTTATTTGACTACAATACCACACATCTGAAATTATGGCGACTTGGAGGATGAACGGCTTAGAACAACGGATCAACAGCATAACCGGTCGTTTCCTTCTTTTTCCTCAGGTTGACGCTGACAAGATGATGGTAACTCGATTCTACAATATTTGTTGATAATTGTCAGATGTAACAACAGTTGTCCGTGAATATTTTTTGGGGAACAAAGAAAGTGGTTGTGAACAAGAGTATATTTATTCTGTACGGCTACAGATGCCCGGAGCGGTTAAGGGTGCCACCAGCAATTTTTTTCTATAAATCCAACATATTCTGGGTAAATGGTCCGTTATCAGCTTTAAAAACAACGACGACTCATGTTGTCATTGTTATCGCAAAATTGACAAACACCTGTTTGTGGAAACGAAAAACAAAAATTGCATATCGGGAATTATACATAGATTAGGATACTGACTAATGTGAGAGTCATTGTTACGTTTTATGCATTTTATTGTCCTTTATGTCATACTTTTCCTTGCCCCAAATTAACCGGCCAGGCCCCAGCCATGAAATTTGACCATGTCATTACCATGTGACTACCCAGTGTCCACGCCATTATCAGATTTCCATGTCGCTTGCTAAGCTGTGCTAGACCAGCCCTGCCAGCTGTCTGAAGTTGGCAATCACTCTTCGCTTCCTTGCGATCAGGAAATCGTATCAGACCATGGAATTCGCCTTTCGAGTGGCTCACAAAACTTCAGTAATACAGGAAGCTGGTGTCCGGATCCTGGAGGAATGATGCTGTGATGCATGAGGTGGAGGACGAGAGTCGAGGAACCCGAGTAACAGCAGATTGGAAGAAGCTGAGGGCCTACTTCCGAAAGTACTTTAACGGCAACGCAGAAAGTGTACCTTGGCAGCTTCACGCTGTCGGGCAATAAACTGAATTCATATGGTTATTGATGTTGAACTTTGGATAGTAAATTGATAGTATATAAAGACCAAAGGTTTGACGAAGAACATGTATGTTCTAACTCTTAAAGTTTATGATTGAAATTGAAGTGTTTACAAGACTTTACTGTTATCTTTTTTGTCTTATATTAATTGTCTTATTAGCATGACAACGTAACGTCGTGGTGTCAAAGGTAAGCAACAAGAAGGTTAAAGCCAAAATTATTAATGATATTATCTACAGCTTTAGGTGAACGGTTGGGATGTAAATGCTGCATACAGACGGGATACCCCTGGCTGCACCGCATGCGTCAACGTTGGTCGCCCTAAAGACTGACCAAACCTGGAGGCCAAAATCAAGTCGGTGTAGTAAGGGAGTTACCAGTGGCCTTTACTTTACTACAGACGAAAAGAGATGACGTTGTTGATGTTATGTTGAGGTCTTTGAATAAGTTGGGCCTTTCGCTTCCTAGTTACTGTGGAAATGAAAGAACAGAAAAAAGTTTGTGAAGTTGCAAAAGAAGTATGGTATTTTATACCAAAAAAAAATGTGACATAGTATATGTAGGGTTACAGGAAGGCAACCGTCAAGCTAGACTTTTTTATTTTATGAAAGGTGATATCATGACCTTAGCAAACAACATTTTCTGAACACATTTACAGGTTCTATAGCGTTTCCCGGGTGGACATTATTACCATGAACTCACTTCACGCATATGCAAGTACATGTAGAGACAAAGCCAAAAGACATCGTGATTGATCTCAGCATTTCTAATATCCAGCTGATACCAACTTCCAGCACATCATCATGACTCGTCATACTTATTTCAAAGAAAGAAAGGGACACTTTAGTCTATGGGTGCTTTAAGGCATATGACACAGTATGGACACAAGGAATGCTGCACAAACTGTACTGAGAAGGAGTGAATACAATATTTTGGAGAATATTGAAACAATTGCATACTGGAAACACTTAATGTGTGCATTACTGAATGGTGAGAGAATTCAGATCTTCACGTTCACGTAGGGTGAACCAAAGCGGTGTTTTATCGCTCACCTGCTACCTCTTAGTGACAAATGACATCCATACAAAACTTCAAGCCCTAAGTTTGTAAAGGTGAAACTTAATGTGAATCTCCTGCACTGGCTAATGATATATGTCCACTTGCAAGCACCAGGACGGGGCTAGAAAAACTGATAGGTGCAATGCAGAACTATGTAAGAAAACAGCGGTTTCAATACGCCCGGAAAAAACAAGTATGCAGTATTGTCTACGGGTGTTTCTTAGACACCAAAAAACGCACGACAGTGTACACTAATGGAATGTTACACAGGATTTACGAGGAGGGTATCGACAGCAAACTCTGGTGACTTCTTAAACACATGCATTTAGTCTCAGTACTTTGTGCTACTAGATGGGAAGAAGTCCAGACACGTGTAAAACCAGGGAGGCATCTTGTTAATGAATATGTTATTGTTACCTTCTTTCAATAAATGACATACATGAAATGCTACGGGCTCAAGGTGGCGGTTCATCAGTGATTGGTTTGAATTGTTGTTCACCTGCTCTTGTTGACGACATATGTCTACTTACAGGCAAATGAATAGGACTGCAGAAACTTCTAGAATATAGCCTTATTTACGACAGAAGATGGAGGTGTACCTAAAAAATTAAGCGTGTGGTGTTTAACCAGATGGGAGACCTGCAAGAAGTACAGAGGGTGATTTGGTGGGTGGTAATATAGAGGTTGATACATATACATATAGTTGGTACATATAGTCACACATAGGAGTGCAACATTCTGCAAATCTGAGGTCAAAAGCAGCAATAGAGAGTGCCTCTAAAAAGGGTAAAGGGAAAAAAATAGTATACTCCTAGGAACAGGATTAGCAGGAAGAACACCTAATCCACTCGTCGCAAAAATGCTATATGCCGCATAATAGTGACCCCTTCCATGTTACATGGGTTCGAACTCTGGCGAGCAACCACTACGGACATGCAAAGACTTAAACGATTTCACAGTTTCGCTGCCAAGAAGATGCAGGACATGCATTTTAAAACCGAAACTACAGCAAACCTCCAGTATTGAGGGATGCCAACCCTTAAAGCAGTTATAGACAAGTACAGGTTGAGACTCTTACTAGATTGACGCAACTATCTAAGAATGTTCTGGCAAAGAAAATATTCTGAATATGTATACAGACCCTATTCATTATTACTGAGAAGGGAAATATGAATTAGCACCAGAAGATTATTTATCAGTGATTGAATTCTTTATACTTTTTAACAAGTGTTTAACAACACATGTATGACACTGAAAACGTAATGAATTTGGAAATAACCAAATTAAAAATGTCCGGATATCGATACTTTCTTACAGACTGAGTGTTCGTGTTGATACTGGTCAGGATATGCGTCATAATCTCGTCAGAGCTACATTTGAATAGAGCGGTGAACGTAACATAACGGAACGTTCGAACTGGATATGCCAAAGACGGAGGAGCGAGAAGCATAGAACTGCACAAAGCGCATGCTAAGCTAGCGGAGAAGGAGAAAAAGAGCTGGAGGACTGTCGGATATGTAATATCAGGAATGTCCTACGATTTTTTAAGAGGGATTAACCACTCCGTCAGTTTGGGCAGCAGCGTGCGAGGCACTACTCCTACACATGTCCAATGCACATGCGTATGGTGACCGATTATTGGACGTGACGCCACATGAATAAAGCTACAACATGCATTAAACATGGACAGGCGTTCATCATTGTGAAACTAATGACATCCAAGAGAGCATCTCTTACCCTCCCGGCCACACACAATGTCAGAGGAGGAGATATAGGATGAGCTAGCCTTCATGGGGGCTGTCAACTACACTTAATAATGTTGAAAGGACCCATATGTTTCAATCCATAGCCCGTTTAAACCTGAAAGAAATACTCTTATTCGACCCCCTCCATTCCTCTGACTGTACCGTATGTACCATACTCCTAATTGGTAATCCCTCCCTCCCACAATCCATAAACTGTCCAATTCTATACCACGTGTTTAACTACATTTCAAAGACTGATTGATTAGCCAGCTGTGTGTATGTACAGCCGTCATCTTGTTTTTAATTCGTTCTCTTTGTAACTCTGCAATTATTACTTTTCCTCCGTTGATTGTCATTTAGCCATTTTAATGTCAACCTTTGTATTTGTTGTAGTTCTCGTGCATGCGTTTTTCGCTGCTCGATCTTATACATAAACACTTGCATGATGCCAGTGCAAGGCAAGAAATCATCCTCCTGCGGACATGCAGCAACTGTGCTATACAAATGCACAGGATCGGTCAAATACAACTGTGTAATGCATGCCAAATGCCGTGTTTCTTCATCATGTAATAATAAAGAAGTGCCGTCTTGGCAAATCACACAACATCTCTAAGGAATTATGGAGACCAAACCACATACATCCTTTCCGTGACCAAATCCCCGTCAGCTTCAGCGTGGTGTCAATTACTTCCACTATGGCAGAGAACGAGAAAACTGCAGTTCAGGACCTTGAAGTGCATGACACACTCCTGAGCAAACTATACCTATATTTCAGACCGGTCTTACACGAATCGGGTAGAACACTTAATCAAATATTCTCTCTGATTGGAATATAAATTGCATTTTATGTATATGATTAGTCCTACTACAATATGTTCGGTTTGTCTTAAGCATGCTTCGAACAAGGACAACTACCCTCCTATCGCAATAGCCAGCCCTTTATCAAAAGTCATTGAATCTTAGAACGCCTTGAAGGTTTCTTATTCTTCCCGAACAACCACTTTGGATTCAAAAAGAAGCATGGTACCGACCTATGTATAGTTGTGTACAAATAATGGCTTTTGGCAAGTTGCCTTTGATGTAAAGTAGGAGTATTGTAAGGTCGTTCTTTTGGTGTTGTCTTTTATGGACAGCAAATACTGTTTACCTTAATTTCTCCTTCAGAGATTGATAACGACAACATAATAACGACCATGGTGAACTCATCCTAGAGAGTCACTGATTTTATATATGCATTTTATTATATGTCTCATACAATGGCTGCTAAAATTCAAGTTTTGACACTTTAAGGTTTAAGAACATTAAACGTACAACCAATGGTCACAATAAGAGCAAAGTTTAAGTAAATAACTGAAAGCGTAATGTAAAATGTACCTTACCTAGAGACACTTCATTTCCAATCTATTTCACTTTAATCAACAGTATCCCACTCCCTTTACCAACAATGCTACATTTCTCTCTCAAGTCCAAGTTAATAGATCAGCCTAAAAAGTCAATACTGACACGAACCCGACGAGATGTTAAAATGGGCGTTAGTCAACTTCTACAACCTTTAACCCTATCCAGACTGGGACGGGGGGGGGGGGGTAAAAGTGCCTGCGACAACTTTGACGTCGTATAGCTCTCAAGCGGCTTGTGCTACCATCAACCATTCCAGAACTGCTCCAACACCTGACAAAGGCACACACACCAAACCCAGAGTGCAGGTACTTAACATTAAAGCATCTATGACATATATGAACAAGACCTCAATGAAACAACAAGAGAATGTGTGTAACTTTCAATCGTTAGTGTTGCCCTCTTCCTTGTGAGCCTTTCAAAAAGCTATCAACCATTCATTTTGATTCGTTTATAGTTCACTGCTTGGCAAAATTCCACGTATCTATCACATCTTAAGTTATGAACATTCATAATGATTTAGGAATCAGCAAATAGAAGCTTAAGTATGTTTGAATGTAGTTTGTATAAATCTATCTTCTGAGAATGACTGTACTTATACCCAGCCACATAAACATCTCCAGATTCCTGATGATAAATGTTAACTTTGTCATTTAAGACATTGAATAATGTCATTTCTTTCTTTCTTACACAAATGACCAGTATGTGGGACTTCCGGAACGTCATGGATATGGAAATTGCTGCCATTTCTGGACACTCGCCACCACACCAGTTCACAGCCAAGCTTGTAAGTGAAAACTTCCAACTGAAACAAAAACTGTGGCCTGACCCAAAGGAACCAGAAGTTGACATCCCTGTCAACAGATTCATTTACAAGATTCCTCAAATGCACGTCTGTAAAAGGGTTGAGAATAAATGAGCATGACAGTAGGATAGTGGAACACAAGATGAAGTCAGTTGAAGAAGATTAGAAAATTGAATAGAATCACCAATGGATGGAATTCTCTTCACCACGTTTTAGAACAAAATTGTTAGCACATAATTATGAGGAAAGGCAACCAGGAAAACCGACCTGGAAGTTGAGTAACCTAAAACTTCATATGGCACCAGTGATTGAAAACACTTATTGATGAGAAGCAAGGGCTTCATTGGCAAAATTGAGCTAAAAGAACACAGCACCAAATCAAAATTGTGGTAAAGTTGAAACCTGCAAACAGAAAAAAAACTACTGTAGCAAATACTGATTTTAAGAATTCATGTCCGAAAAAGGCACAAAAGAAAGGTTTGACTGTACGACAAAAGTCAATTTGAATAAAATCAACTTTGTTTCATATCAGTCTAAGCCTCTGGGGGCAAAAGCCCCCCCCCCCCCCGGCTAATAGGTCGGATGATGATAAAAATTGTAACTAGAGGAGATCTTATCAGAGTTCTCCCTTGCAGCCATTCGGCTGCAGACGATCGCAACATTATGTTTCTTCACCATCTCTTCCTGAAACAAGTTTTTCCTGGAAACTCAAAAATCTTGACCCACTGAAGGCTCTGAAGAATGTACATACACTCATTGAGAGACCACACACCTGTTTATTATAATTTGCCGCAGAAAACCCCATTTCAGAATTTATTAGGATTCGGACAACTCCAAATCTAAGATGTGTCATCCATCACGCCATTTTGACTTCGGGAAACAGCGACTGAGACATCATTCCTGCACATGCCCGGTATACTTGAGATCTGTAGAAGGCTATTGGAAATTTCTTCATTGTCAAAATCCTGTTGAAGACAGGCAGTACTTCATCATAAAGGATTGTTCTGTGGAACGGCGGGATTCTTCCATGGCAGAAAACAGATTTCGGGCGATCAACAATTCTTACATAGGTAAGTATGCTGCTCCTTTTGGTCCAGAGTCACACAGAGACCCACTTAAAGCGGGCTTCCCTTTTTGGCCTTAACATAAAGACCAATGCTTAAAAATTCTTGATGCACATTGCAAACAAGCTCAGTCGCCATAGCAAGCTGAAGGGCGTTCACCTCATTGGGGAGAATGCCATCTGTCTGGAATGGTACTTTTCCCGGCTGTGCCCAATGATGATGGGCGAGGTAATGTGAAGCGTTTTATCTTAGGCAGAAAAGAGGCCAATGGAAAGAGGCCAAGTGCAAGTAACATCAGTTCACAAACCACTCCAAAACCGAGGTTAATCAGCTTTTTTCCCCATATGGAGTGTATCACTTTGTCCTTATTTTCTAGGTACAGGCCACACTTCAATCCCCTGGTCTTCAATCAGGTTAGGACACCTGTTTTGTGTCTGTGGGAAAGAGATTATGAGAGGTGCTGTGCACAACTTTGCAGAGGATGAGCAGACATGCATTGGTACTTTCGACTCGACAAGGCCCCCAGCTTCACTTTGCACGGTAACGCATTCAAGTTACACCGTTATGTGGTGGATAGGGAGCCCCACTTCTATCGCTGTACCTTATTTCTAATAGATTGTATTTCATTTTCGAGGACATGTTGGCTGTTTTCTGGGGGTACTGTATGGGTGCGATGAAGAGCAGAGGGACGTCACCTTCACGCACATCCAAAGGCGGGGAGGGGGGGGGGGGGGAGAAAGGGCGTGACAGGCTGACGGACAGCCTGGGCTACGCTTACACAGTCAAGAGAAGGTAATTTACTATGGACTATTTACTGTTTTGAAATTTATTACTACAAATAATACTGAGAAATTCTATAAGGCGCAATTCACAGCAGTAGCACGTTTTGTGTTTACTTCAGTTTAATTTGTTCAGGCATAATCTAAATAGTTTGGATGAACCTACAGGAGTGACGTACTGGGAGTGTGCGAAGAGAGTAAAGATGTCGAGGTAACCTGTATTGAATTTGGAAAGGACCGGGGTCCTCAGACGTGGCGAGAACTACAACAACCACCAAAAAAAAGATATAAGGTAGAAAATGTAACAATTATTTTCGTTTCGTAGATCAAAGATCTACAATGTAATAAACAAAAATGTCGACATACAGACAATACACAATGTATACAACTACAAAGGTAACACTTCATTGTTATGATGTCCTGTCCCTTTGAAATTAAAATCAAAGATCTACAATGTCAAGCACAGAAATCACACATTTGAAAGATTTTGTTTGTTTCAGATTCAGCCTGCAGTGCGCGAAAAAGCGGTCGACAACGTCTTCTAATCAGCACACAGCATTTTGCGAGAGACGCTAGCGCTGTTGGCAAACTCAGACGAGAGTGCACCGAATCCGGGACTTTGCAGGATAGCAAATCTTTCAAGTTGTATTTAGTTGAGTGACTTTAAACATTTTAATAATAATTTTACTTCAATACTTATTGTATTGAAGGCATTGTTGCTGAATCTAATGTCTAAAACAGATCAATAACCCGAGTGTGTACGTACTAACAAAGTAGAAAATAAACTCCTCAAGCTAGCAATAATATCCCTTCACAAATCATTAATGATGTTTACTCTTATTTCTTCATAGGCTCAACGCACCGAACAAGGCGGTTACGACTTTCCTAATGACAAAGGTGGCCGCTAGTTGCGATTAGAGCCCTTATGTGATTCGTGGTTAGTAGAGTCGCAAATATCTGACAGAATGGACAATGATTCAACAAACTTCCTTGTCACTGTGTACAGCCGTTTATTGTGAAATTTTCCCTGTGCTTTATTGCAGTAGTTACTATGCGCATTTTATTGTTCACTTAATTGGAACATACAGTTACACAATACAATGAACATGAATGTATTGTAGCCTAATCTTTTCTGTTTCATGGCTATTTTCCCATTCCATGGCCAAAGCAATAGTGGGATGTGATATTGTCTAAATACAATAGATTTCTTGAAATTGTTTAACTTCCGGCCGGTCAAAAAAAATGTTCACTGCTTTCTGTTTTTGGAATCGGTTGTTGGATGTTGTACTGGTAAAAAGCGGTCTGGCGATACCGGTAACCAGCCCACTTCTGACTAACGTTTTCTTAGACTTAGAAACTTCATTCTTTGAAACAGAATTGCAAACAAGTAAGATAAGATTTCCACTAAAAGTACAATGCATTCTTGTTACACCAGCCATTTAAGATTTTCTCAAAGCTAATCATTTAATAATAGTCCTCAGATTAGAAGGACTTTCTGGTTATCACAATTCCAAACCTATGACTCATGCCAATGTTCTAAACCATTTGTTCTGTTGTTTTTAGCTGAGGTTCCTCAGGGGAAAGGTTGGCCAGGGATTCCTCAGTCCGGCAGACCTGCAGTACCCGAGCGCCGCCAAGCCTGACATCATGTCTGATTTAGAAATTTTAAACTGATGAGGAGAGGGAGAAGACATGGGTGGTCAGGCGACCATCCTGGCGGTCCAAGAGACTCACCAGGATTATCGACCGCTGCCAGCAGAGGGTGGAAGCCCTAATTGCGAAGACACCTCACGCAAGATACACTAGGATAAGGTCTACCGAACCTAGCAAAAGAGCTGTGCCAAAGTGTGTAGGGGAGGAATACCTAGATGATGGGCAGGGGGTGCAGATGACAGTGAAGCACAGAAGGGAAGTGAGGTACAGGACGGAAGTGGGGTAGTGGAGGGAAGTCGGGTATCGGAGGGAAGTGGGGTATGGGGGGGGGGGTGAGTTGTCAGAAGACGAGTGAGAAGATGAAGTTGAAGGTGGGATACGTTTATTTGAAGATGAGGATAGTGACAGTGATTGAGATTATGTGTGATATGTAGTTTAATTGCATCAGTGACAATGTATGACAATGTATAGACAACGGAAGGTTCAGTCTGGTACTACACATATATGTTATACTACAATAGTTTCAGTTCCTTCAATGCTAGTGGAGTTTGTCGAGTGAAATTTACTGTAGGTAACAAAGGGAACTGTGACATACATTAGATTGAGTATTTCTCGCAGCTTTGCGACATAATATTTGTCTAAAATCAGTATGCGAAGTAGGCTAGCGTGAACAGTTTTATCAAACGTATGTAGATGATGTAGCCATCATAATGTTCTACACCTTTACCCCCTCCCCCAGAACGTGAATCAACCATCCTTCTTCCACTGCCCGATGTCCTGTGGCATCGACTCACGAACGCACAGCTCCGTAAACTGTACCCCTGCTACGTGAAGGTACTGTTCAGCGGGCGCGGCCAACCGGGATGGGGCAAGCCGGAAAAGATACCGACCCGGTGGCTGGATGGAGTTTCGCCATGGTCGTCGATCGACAGAAGCAAGGGCATTGGCAAGAAACCAGAGGGAAAGGAGTACAAAGACGGTAATCTTTTCCGCCTTTATAATAACAAATTTATCGAGGCTTATCTATCTGCCCCATGATCTGCTGTTGTGTGGTTGCAAAGAAACGTTTCAGGCTCCATATATGCATTGATACGTTCCAATGTACATACGAAACAGGCTTGTTGATATAACCGTTTTCCCCCTCCGAATTGACCCTTTTGATATTCAAGTGACTAGGTAAAGCAAGGAAGATAAAAAGTCCTTGGGTAAACAGTACAAATAAAATTGCCAGATGAACGATTCCAGGGATTTTTGTTGTTGTATATTCCTGGTATCCTTTGGTGGGTTATAAATTAATGGTTTATTAGCTACAAACAATTGCGCATAGACATGTTTATACCATTGCAGCCGTGCTTGGCTGCATTGATACATTTACTATTGATTAAAATTTCATATGGGGATAATCATTGTCCAGCATTTCCTTGCAAAAACAACAACTATGTTACTGCCTGTTTCCACAGACGAATGGCAAAGCGCCTTGCAGATCGTTGTCAAGTCCGCCATTATGGAGACAGGCTACGACCCCAGTACGTACTTCCGCGGCGGACACCCCGGACTGCTGGGGGGCAGTGGTCCCCACACGACCGACCACAAGGTCTTCCAGTCTGGCCGCCCGACATCACAGCATCGGAGGGCGTAGGGGACAGCCCGGTGTCAGAGTAGGACACCGACAGTCCGAACCATGACAGCCCGGAGGCACGCGGATTGTGGCAACAAACCCGACAACCAGAACCAGGGCAGTCAGGTGTCTCAAGGCATACTACATCGACCTCCACAGCCCGCGTCACGACAGCCCGGACCCCAATCGACCGGGACGAGTACCAGAGGGAGTCCGGGTCATTTAGTACGTCGATTCCGGGTCAGAGTACGGCGAGTCCGACACGGCCCCCGACAGCCCGGTTGTCTTCAGGTGGCGGGGGAAGAGGGTGCGAGCCTTCTAGATGAATACTCCAGTACCCAAAAGAGTACGCAAGCCAAAAGTGCTCTGGACTCCATCGAATTAAATACTAGTAATACATGTAGTGCAGATGCAAGTATATGCCTGAAAAAAATAGCGCAGAAACCCTGGTTCACTAGCGTGTGTTAGTTTTGAACATAAAAAACATTTACATACATATCGGCACATGAATGTTAGCTTTAGTTTTTTTCTCGCATTCAAATACCACGTAGTGTTCATTCCATATTATTGGTTGCAAGTGTTTCCGATCAGGCTCCATGAATACATATACGTGTTTATTAGACACGTGTATATCAGGATGAGATAGATACAAGTTGATGAGATATTGTTGACTGTTGCTTGTTATGCAGGGAATACGTGAATCACGTGTATCAACAGTTTCTTATCAACTTAAAGATGTTGAGTGTGGTTAAATTGCTGGGTTTTATTTTACTTGTGTATCAATATTGTTAACTTATCAACTCAAAGATGTTGAGTGTATTAATTTTTTTCCATGTGTATTGACATTGTACTTATCAACTCAAAGATGTTGAGTGTAGTGAGTTTTTTCCATGTGTATCAACACTGTACTTATCAACTTAAAGATGTTGAGTGTAGTGCAATTATTTTGTTTTTTTAGACATGCGTATCAGCAGTGTCTGATCAACTTATCAACTTGTTTAGTGTGGTGAAATTACTTTCATTGACCTGAATAAATATTGATAACTTACTCTACTATTTCTAATATTTTGAAACTCTAGTAGAACTATTTAATGGAGAACTAAAAAAAAATGTTATCACCTGGTTTTAAGCAAACTATCCGTTAATGCTAATACATATCCAGATTCCCAATGACGTCATAATGGGTTGAATTCTCGCGAGATTTCATTTTGCGAGAAGTCAAGACATGTGACCAATCTATATCATACCCTCACTTACGAAGACGGAACCCCAAGAGCGGACGCCTCGGATGCAAGTCCCGACTCGTTCCTTTTTTCCCCGTCTTGCTTTCTTTTCCAGAGCGGCAGAGAGTTTTCCTACACGCAACCGCCTGGTACTACTACGATGTCTCAGACACCGAGAAACCCTGGCGCCATTCCCTCGCTTACGCTACTTACATGAGGTGGTTTTGGTGGAATTTTAGTCGAATTTTGCGATTTTTAAGGCATTTCTCGGGTGTTCGTTTGTTGGTAAATTCGACGCCACATGTGCACATGCTTGAGTTGTCTAATAATTTTTTGTCTATAATATGTGTGGGTTACAGGACAGACCATGGCTTCTTCTACATCCGCCGCTGCCACAGTATCCTCTGCAGCTGTGCCAGCTGCACAAGGTAGCGCAAGCCGGCCAACTCTGACAGCAGTCTCGGTGGCGGCTCGACATGTGCCGGTCCCGGCGGCCGCCGGCACCGCACAGCCACAGGGAACCTGGTTTGAAGCAAACTATCCGTTAATGCTAATACATCTCCACGTTTACAGACAAAAAGAAGAGTACTTTCCTATTAATGTCGCAAAACCCTCTCATTACAGAAATAATGGGCTCTTTCGGCTTCCACTGTCTCAGAAAACGACGTCAAACCCAATAAGTTACATCTTCAGACGAGAATAGTCGCTTACTATACCGTTTTTTTTGTTTACCTTTATTTGTCTGTCATTTTCGTCACTTAGAAATTAGCCCTCGGGCAAGAATTTGCAATAAACTTATTATAATAGTATAAAGGTAAATAAACTACTAGTATAAAAACACAATCAAAACCATCGGTATTGTTGGAAAAATTAAACATCTTCTTACTAAAAAAAACATTACAACAATGTATAATACTAGTAACTTGATATTCCCATATTTGACCTACGGAAAATTGGATGGGTATCGATGCACATTCAAAACTACACTGCAGCCCCTACTGCAACTCCAGAAAAGATTTCTTCGTACCACAACCGGTTCCTTTTTCTTCTATATCTAGTTCTTTGGGCATAGCATAGGCCGTAGTTTTTATACACTATTGCAGCTTTTTTGAAAATATTTCAAACGAGTTTTCTGAATGGTACTAAAGACCTAAGTGTCACATCATTTTGTTCTAACTTCTCACAATAAAAAAATGATGTGTTTCGACATGGAGTTGATACATTTTGTTTAGATGTCACTTTATAGACTATGACTAAGAGATCAATGATAAAGAAAGTACGCAAAAAGAAGATTCACCGTGGATTGAGTACGGTAAACTTTTAAGACTAAGAAACCAAATACTTGGACTACATTATGCTGGCCTTAATTTTGCATAGTGTGATATAAGTGTTTCGTTGTATAGTGTTTTTTTTTTTTTATATATTTGTGTATTTTGGATCAGGCGTCTACAGCTGAGGCTAGAACTTACGGTATGACAATTTCACAACCAACTGGACCGTATATTTGAACCATATAGGTCTCTGGATTATAAATTGTGCAAAGCCAATACAAACTGAGTTCATTATGATATCGATACCAGCCACAGAGGACTGCGTTACGCGTCAATGCTCTTGTCCAATGGTAGAATGTGAATAGCAAATCGTGATACGCTGTTTGTTAACATCATAAAAGTAATTGTGTACCATTAATATGAGCTTGTGTAACTTATATTTCGAGGACTCCTCGAGAAAGAGGAGTCAAACAAAAGGGGTTTAATATTTTCATATGTAAGAAGGCAAAAACTGACGTAATATTTCTCCAGGAAGCACATTTCACCAATGACATCAGAGAAGTTCTTACTAAAATGATAAGGTCCAAGCTTTCAGAGCTTCGGATCTGATTAAACTCACACTTGATTTTGCCCTACATTTTACTTTCGTAGATTGTAATGGCAAAACACTCCTCTAAAACCGTACTATTGAGGGTGTATAGCTTTGTCTCGTGAACTTATATGACCCGAATAGAACCAAGGAAAGAAATGACTTCTTTAGAAAGGTATCCAACTGGTTAAATTATCATGACCCAATTCATTTACTCAGTGGAACAGATAGGCATTGCGGACAAAATGCCATTGTGGACAAAAAGGTAGTAGAGCTAACACAGCACTAAGATCGACCCAGTTTGTAAAAACAGCCTGTTCAAAAGATTTTGTGTAAGCATTATGGCCAACTAAAATCAGAAAGTATAGTCAGTACTATTTTGAACAACCGAATAAATGTGTCAAGAAGTGACCCTAATGGGCAGACGACAGAGTTAATTGTGAGGAATGCATTGTGAAGGGATTCTGCAGGAGAGACAGTCTCCAAGTGCATATGAAGATCCAGTACACCGGAGAAACCGTACGGCTGTGGATGGTGTGGAAAGGTGTTTGCAATGCTGTGTGTCTCGAATGAACACTTGAGGACATACACCTTACAAATGTAAAGTGTGCACAGCATCCTTCAGACTTCGGTCATCTGTTGACTGTACACGGGCGTAGCCAACCAGGAGATACATATGTTTGGGGCGTGCGGCAAGAGGATTGCTACGAAAGAAAAACTGATGAAGCATCTAGAGGCTCACACCTAGGGGGTTAAGTTTCTTTCATTTTAGTGACGTCAGTACATGTTCAATTTTACTGGTTCCGTTACATTGATGTCGTAAAGTTCTTTTTTTCCGTCTGCGCTTTGATATACCTGTTTTACGGTTTGCCACTAATGAACAACGGCTTTTTTCGTCATTCCTTGTTTCTCATCTTACATTCTAAACAGACATGTTCGTTTCTACTTCAGTTTTTTGTTTCCTGCACCCTCATGACTGTGTTGTCAAGGCCACTGACAGACCACATTCTCCACAATCCCAACATCCTTCCCCGCTCCATTGCGGAAGCATAAGCGGTGATCAGTTCGCTACTGACACCGATTGAAAAGGTGGGAACGTGAAAGAACAAATTCGTACTTTACACCTCCGAGAATGAAAGGTTGGTTTGCTGTCAAAAGTGCAAGGAACCCAAAGTCTCCACGTCCGTCTACACTTACACCCCCATCATCCCCCGTCTTAAGCGGTCGATGTCAATTCCAGAAGTAGTAATGGCTTTACAAACACGTCACCCAGGTCCGTTGTGCAGGTGACCAAATGGTGGACCACCCAGCAGAAACTAGCTCTGACTTACGGACCGGACCACCACTAAGAGTTTGATATTATGATTGTAAAGTATTTAGTGTAAATAGTTATTTTGTATGAACCAATTAATTAATTAATTGATTAATCTATTCATTTTTCCCGTGATCCCTCCCCTCCAGTGGACCTCTGGGAAGACCGGCTAAAGGCCGACAGGGCTTCTTCTAGTATAAATAAAGGTCATTGATTTATTGATTGATTGAACCCAGCGTGATAACTTTTATGGATAGCTTGGGAGACACTGCCCCAGAAAAAGCTCCAGTCGTGACAGACCGCGGTCACTCATCACCAATTCAGTGTCAGGACCCAAGAAACCAAGAGCGAAGAAGACAAGCTTTTCCCCTCAATGCCGATGTAGAGACGGCCTTGTTAGAATGGATAAAGGAGAACGAAATTCTGTGGAAGAGGAAGCTAACCATCTAAAAGCTTTTTTTTTTTAATTGTTGTGACGAAAGACCATGCTTGGGTCAACGGGCACGTTGATGCATCAATGACCCTACAGTCAGAGCAGTCCCTGGGCCGGTTCACCTACACCAGGAAGGGGCACCACAGAATGGGGCGCCACAGGAGAATGCTGCTTCCGCTAACCAAGAGGAAAGGAATTCGGTGGGGGGTTAATTAGAAGGTGAACGTCTCCAACCCGGCATGAATCCAAGGGAGGCCTCAGATCAAGACAGCCGACCAACGACGCCTTCAGCTCCGGGTGCCACACGGGTACGTGTGGAGACCGAAGCATTTCTTCTCTAAGCTCCCCTCCATAAAATCTCATGAATGGATGCAAGTAAGCTGAGCATAAACAAACTTTGTAATTAGAACATTAATTCACACGTTAAAATTCGGGACACAATTTTAAAATTCGCCTGTCGCAGCCAACCAAGACGAGACCGAACCCGCCTCTACTAGTCAGACTGTTAAACTTCCATGACCGTGACCGGGCTCTGAAGAAAGGACGGAAGCTGAGAGAAACAGGCTGGGCAGTACACGAGCATCGATCTCACCCCCCTCCCCCTCAGCCAGCTAGGACGTGTTGGACAAGATCTTCTGCGGGGTACGGAGTGACGGCCGAAGCTACCACGTCAATGTTCACTTTGACCGGGAGCGTATGCCCGACGTGAGCACTGTCTTTTTGCATAATAATATAATGGCATTGGTTACTTGTATGTGAATTCCTGTAGCACAGTTTACAATCAATAATCCCGCCAGAAATTTTAATTATAATGAAGCACAGTATGTTTTTAGATGACTGTACAGATAAGCTTTCTTTCTAAAGAAACTTTCTTTTAAAACCATCATGGTGGTTCTGTGTTAACGTTGTCGATAAGACAATGCAACGCAACTTTTTGTCTCAAACGTTTATAGTATGTTTACAACATGATTTTTTTCTGCCCACAGAAGCGCGTGATCAGCCACTTCCGCGGTAAAAGCGTGGTGGTGGCGACTGATGCCAGACCGTTTGAGATGACGAACATTAAGTAGCCAGGGGAAGCTGAGGGTTTCGTATTTTTCGGCAAACCTACGACAAACGGACAGGCACAGGGCACCATTCTTCAGGCTGCCGTACAACAGTAGCAAAGAAAATATATGTATCAGTTAAAGATATTTTTCTTATACATGTGTGCCTATAGCTGAATTGTATTTATTTTTCTGTTTATTGAGAATCAGTAGATAGTATTTCATCTACATGTGTGCCTTTAGCTAAATAAATGTAGAATTGTAATTCATGTAGTAGTGCCTAGTATTCCCTTTACACGTGCGTCTAATGTAGAATTGTAATTTAGGTTGCTGTTCCTTGAGAATTCATTTTTTATTCATCATATATCATTGACAATGTGTAGATATTTTCACTTTAAATGGCATTCTATACTGGAATAGAGTACATTTGGGATAGGTCAGATGTCTTTAATACCCACAAAGTCAGAACAGCCTACAGCTAATCTCCGCTTTAGTTCCGGGACACTTTGGGAGATCAGTCATCATAAGAACCGATTATCAATTGATGCCCAAACATAGATCACCGGCGTGACTTGATCTAGTACAAAGTCACACACACTGTCTATAATGTTCAAATATTTTGTGTGCACTTCTTACTTTTTCCCCTTTCTCACCAGCGTGATTTCTTTCTCGTATATCCAATAAAAATCCAAAACACATTTTAAATTTTTGGTTAGATACTTCACACCTGTGAGATCACTCGTGTCTGCCTACCACAAAGCTTCAAACATTTCAATATTCAAAGTGTGTTTACTTATATATATAAGCTTGACCGACTGCAATAAAAAAAAACTTGTTCAACTTTATATTCTGTGTGCACTCTTCACACTTGCAGACTTCTCACCAGTTAAGTTCACTCATTTCTGCACATTAGAAAGTTACATATACATTTCGATATTTTTTCTTTGCAGTCCTCCCACTGCACTACTCCGTGTGATTGCTATGTTCCAACGTTTATTTTTTTTCCTGTGCACTCTTCACACATGTGGGGTTTCTCACCAGCGTGGGTTTACTCATTTCTACCACATAAAAAGTCATTTCTACCACATGACATTGACAAAGTACTGATCTGCTGCTCACCATTTGTGCAATAACACATCATTTTCAAGAGGCAAGTCAGGTCTGCTCACCAAAGGTTAAAATTTGGTATAATTGCATAACAGGACACTACCTAGATATCAACAACCCATTGAATGTATTACTGGGGGATTTATCAAGTGAAACACCAGTAATTGCTAATGTTATAATTCTATTGGGCAAGATATATATCTATAAAACCGGGAGACATCGAATATATCCATCCACATGTTTATTGCCTTCGTTAAATATGAACATAAAATGGAAAAAAAATATTGCAACAGCTAAAAACAAAATAAGTAAACATAACAAAAATCGGGAACCCTTAAACCTGTTTCTGTAATATCACTACCACAAGTACTCACCTCTCAGTGTATGTGCACTTGTATGTTCTTGTTCAATTTTTCTTGTATTGCATTTTTTTTTTCATCTGGATAAAGTTTTTAAAAAATAAAAATAAAAATTTGTTTAAAATGTTTTACAGGATGCCTCGCGCAAGGTGTACCGACTGATGAAAAAAAGGCGACTTTCAGGGCTTTCGGCTTACTGAATGGTAAGGCAACATTTATTTGTTTAAAACAATTAAACCGTTTCTCTTACCATGTCATTGTCATGACATGATATTAGTACCACATGTACCGTTTAACATGTTCACTATGTTTTATATGGCTCCCTTTCGTCAGTGCAAGATGCAACTATGTAATGCTGCAGCAGGATTGAAGCACTAAATTGCATGTATTGTGCAAATAGCACTGGATCTTAAACCTCTACGGCAGAAACGTCACGGTGTCAACGATACTTTTACAAAATAATCTTAGTTTCTATTGCGTAGCACTAGAAACTATATGAACTATTCAAACACCTTCGCATATGTAGACTAAGTCTTATTGACTCAGGTTAAACCGGTTTTCCCAACGACATCTCAGGAGTAGAGTTGAGTAGAGTAGAGTTGTTCAGTCCGGTAGGAGTATCCACTCCAGTTTGGCCTGCTCTTCAATTCGAAATACTCAGGATACTGTCATTTTCGGACGTAAGGGATGGTCCAGTAAATACCTGTACTATTCAAGCCGTAATTGATCGAAAGAAACTCATGATTTCTTGACATCTTTAAAAAGTCATCAGTATCAGAGATTAACCATTACAGTAATAGCAGTATTGGCCCTCTTTGTAAATTCATGTCCGGAATTAAACTCTTATCCAGTAGTAGAAACCGATTTGCCTGCAAGTTTTAAGTCATTTTCCTTCATTCTAGATGCTGCCAAGAGGTACAGTAGATCCAAGAGGGATGGCCAGGTGCGGGCCCAGAAGGGAAAGTATGCGGAGCACCGACACTCGGTCAAAAGAAACGGGAGGCAGCAACAGGTTAGTCTTATATACATGTAATATCAAAGCGCAATACCTGTAGGATTGAAAGTTAACATATAAAATGGTGATTCTGAAGTTTTGTTTTGTTCTCATGAACTCTTCAATGCTATGGGTTGCTCCAGGAAAATAACGCCACAATGTTACTGAAAGCCGGAATTTCTTTATAACGAGGAAAAATACTTATAAGATACAGGAGATTCTCTCTTCAAGCACGGTTACCATCTATTGCATTGTTTAATAATATTTCACTCCATACCACAGGCATACATACCAATTTGCATGCATTACATTTTTTAAAAATTATTCTTGCACCAAAAAGCACATTTTAGCCATCGTATTGCAAACTAAGTGACGTAAACAATTGATAGCTGACTGTCTAGCACATATTTCACCATGGAGAAATGTTTGACATCAGGCTCATATCATTTTAGAAACTGGCGAGACGACGAAAGGCGTACGACCTGGCACGGGACAACTGGTCAGATAAGTCTAGGAGGCGGGCAGAGGAGACACTCCACAAAGACTTCATGTCGTCGGAGTCTTCAGACAGTGAAGTGGAGGGACCGAAAACCTTCAAGGTGAGAAAGCTGGCCTGGTAGTCAGGAAAGATGACCAAAATCAAGGAGTCGCTGGACGCTGTCGTGCCACTTCGGGGCTCGCCTCGAATCGCGTCTGGTGAGCTTTCGGACAGAAAAGTACCGGAGGAGACCCCGGAGTGGGCGATCAGCAAAAGGTATCAGAACGGCAGAGCATCAGCAACTGACATCAGCGAGCTGAGGCTGGAGTTAGATAGCAAGTAGGGCGACAGGCAATTAGGAGTAGATTTTGTTTAATTACTTTAGTGTAGCAGTTTTCAAACTCAAGTTTGTAGCCGCAGAATAGTCGTTTGCAACAACCAATTTGAGTAATTTATGTCAACATTTGTTTGTCCTTTTAGATACTATGTAAACACGGTTTACTAGTAGTTACGATCCCAGTGAGTTAGTGTTTTTTTTAATTGTTCAACCGTTTTTCCAGGTATGTTTACTTGTATTGAATAATTCTACCAGTTAATTAACCCTTGTAAAACTGAATAAGTGTGATTAATGCCACCCGGATCGCCTGTAAGTTGGAAATATCTCATTGTTATCAAATTTAATATCGTTTTCTTGACATTCATAAATGCTTTGTTTTTAATCATTTTAAGACAATCTGATACAACAACATGCTGTTACTAATGTGATTGCCTGGTGTATATGGAACACTGAGAAGCGAATAAAAAGAATGTTTGGCAGGTGATGTGTATTCTCATTTTGACTTCACTGGTTCGAAAAAATCTTGCAACCAAGGTGAGACTATATCATCATTATCATATCGCCTGAATTCATAGACTAGACTGCACCATAATTTTTTCAGCTATCAGGACCTAGCACCCCGTCTGGCACAAACGCCTATCTGACTAAGCCTGTCGACTAGATGCCGGAACTCTTCTATCTCGACAACTACCGGTTCCTCTGAAGTACCCCCCCTGACGGGCGAAACTGTGTGAGAGGCGGGTGGGTCTGGACAAATTAAGTTTGCCACGTCAGAAGACAAAAGAGGAGATGTACGAGAGCGGCCGCACTGTCTTGTACTGCAAGAAAAGGTGGCTTGAGGCGAGGAATTCGAAGGGGTCAGTGGTGCATTTTCAGAAGACAACGGGAAATAAATGGCAGGCGGAAAAGTTCTCCTAGTCCTATCTCGGACCCTATCAGTGGACGACCAGACGGAACCATGCACAATACTAATGGCCAGTTTGAGACGTTTTTGTCCATAAGATTTCATATTATACTACTGAGGCTCGAGTATACGCGTATCCCCAGGATGTTAATAGGGACCAGATTCACCTATATATTCAATGAGTGAATATTTCCTGTGGTCCTAATATTCTCAATGCATATGTATATGTTATGTATATGATCACGCAGGCAAGTCACATTTGCATACTTTAGCTATTGTTTCTTTGGTTATGTTATTCTAACAAGGAATGATAAGAAACCTGCTAAATGTCATTACCATTTTGCAAAACTTGCAATATACAAGCACATTAGGTAAACAAAAATTATGCATATTTGTTCTTAGTATTGCAAAACATTTACCTGCTATACAGTGAAAAGAGAACAAAAATTAAGTAAACTGCTTTTTTTGCACCTTTACAAGTTGTAATAGTTACAGTAGTAAGTGTTTGATTAATGTGATATACGCTAAGACCGTTCCAATTTTACATTCAATAGTACTGTTCTTTTAATTTTATATTTCATATTTACCATGTAATCTGCCCCTCACCAGCGTGGCATTCCTCCTGCTAACAGAGAACCCCTGCAGGTCGAGCATTATGACCACGTGTTTTGCTACGTGTACATTTGTGATTCTTGGCATCATTCTACTAACAGCTCACTGTTTCGCGATAATTGTAAATCCTTTAACAGTTCATTCCCGCTAACTCCACTGCTGGACAATATGCCAATCACTCCCTGAAGTTAACATTAGTCTATCTTTATTAACTCTAATTATTGTAAACTGGCACCCCACTGCAGACCTAAATTCACACTTTTCAGCCTAACTCTGATTATCCTCCTGGTAAGAGATAAATACGGGACCAAGGGCACCGAAGTACCCCCTGCGGCGTATGTCATCGAGCCGTCAGGTGGGAAAAGGTGGACGGCCGGCATGCCATCTGTTGCGACTCATGTGATGTCTGGTACCATAATGACTGAGTGGGTATGTCAACACCGGTCTATAGTTCCATCAATAACCCTAATGTGTCCTGGATTTGCTGCTCCTGCGGCCGACCTAACTTAAGCTCCAGCCTCTTCAACACTACAGTATCTGAAACATCCGGTTGTTTCTGTTCCTCTGACGCCAGCACTTGTTCTAGTCCAGCAAGATCTATCGGCTCACCTATAGCTGTTAGCCCACCCCCTCGCGACAGCACACATACCAAACCAGTCAGGACCTGCGTGATCAATTTTCAATCTATCAGCAACAAGGTACCTGAACTGCACAAACTTTGCGAAGCTGTGCAACCAGACATTGTTGTTGGCACTGAGACGTGGTTGGACTCAACTTGACCCATTGTCCATCAAGGGTCAAGGCAACTTGTTACAAAGCGCTGGTACGGCCTCACTTGGAATATAGTGCCATCGTCTGGTAACCGTACACCAACTAACGGATAAAGGGTGGAGGCCGTCCAGCGCAGGGCCGCCCGAGTGACAATTAATGACTTCCGGCAGACTAGTAGCGTAACACAAATGCTCACAGACCTGAAGTGGCGTCCTCTCTCCGAAAGGAGGAGGAACGCCCGCCTCACTTTTTTTAAAATATAATATTAATATAGAAACTAATGGCATACTCAAGCCAGCCCAAGGGCGCATGCGGGGAAACCACGACCACAAATACCAGCCAATCTTCGCCCGTACCGACATATATAAAAACTCATTTTTTTCTGCGTATCATCCCTGAGTGGAACGTCCTGCCTGGCACGGTTGTAAGTGCTCCAAACATTGTAGATATCGGTGTACCATATAATATTTGTAAACGAAAAAAAAGCCAATTTCCAGACCTAGTACTGCTACTTCCACGATGCAAAGGGACATTGATGGACTTGTGGTGTTATCACTGTTGTCTGTTCCTCTCGTGTCAACCTCGTCAAGTTGTATTTCTTGATTCATTTGTCAAGAAAATGAATTTGGAGAAAACTGACGTTAGACGCTGGGAGCCCTGGCCCAATGGTAGTCAGCAATCAGCCAGTTCACATCGGTTGCTTTTCGTTAGATGACATGGTGGTGGTACATGGTATAAAGAAGCCCTTACATGTAAATAAAATGTACCAGATATAATAGAGAGCATAATAATGTCAAGTATGGACTTTAAAACAATACTTCTAATAGCCTGCATATTTTAAAGCAAAGTGTTCAACACTAGATTTATTTCCAAATCTTGTCATTGTCATTGAAATATATTTCTATCATTTGACAGGACGGCCACATGTCGTTGATGTGCACGTCTGTCGCTGTGAACCGGAACCATGAAGTCATCTTCAACGAGGGCTGAAGGAAGCAGCAACAGACAGACATAAAGCAGGATTTTCCTTACCTCTTATAGAATGTCTGGTTTCCTTCACTCAAGTATGCCATGTCTCTGTTTCAGCATTGCACTATGTGCGGAGAGCTACACCAGAAGGCAGGCATTGACATGGTCTGTATGAAAATTACACTTGCAATGGGTAAGCTATTGATTTCAATTTTTTGTTTGTTTTGCCTAACTATTAATAATATGCATGAAGTTATTGAGCAGGCAAAATCAGAACTGGTACAGAAGCCAAATGGTGCTCACGCAATTGCTGTCTCACACAATGCAGGATTGCATGGGGAAGGTGATGAGGCTGGTAATGAAATATTAAGAAGGTTTATGGAATCGACTGATAAAGATAATTACAAGAAAGATTCCCAAACACCTAGAGAATCAGTGTTTCAAGAGATACACCATGAATGCAGGCGTGTTTGTTCGGGCACTGACATGGGATAAGGACGAGCATACTGGACAAGTTTTCTGTGACTTTTTCCAGACAGCTCAACATGCATATGGCTGTTCCACATGTAGCTGTTGATCGATTTTCCAGGCTCGACCAAATCCTCCCATGCTTGTGATACTTGACAATTACTAACAACACTCCTTCTGGGTGCTTGGAGGAATTTTTGGAGAAGCTCTAAAGACCAACGGATTCGTAGTGCAAGAACATACCCCGATACTTCAGGCCCGTGGAAAACTCGTTCCTTACCGCAATGCAGAGGTATTCAAGGCCAACGACAACCACAGTGACCGGAGGATTTCTATTTTGATACCACCCAGGTCACGATAATGTCCACATCAACAACAATTGAATCGAGCTTAACATAATATGAGCTTTGAGAAAATGAAATCACCAGGTACAGCAAAAAAGAGAAACGCCAAGTTTAGCGTTTGGACAAACTTAATAACCACACACAAAAAGACGGATGCTACCAGGAACACAACGTAGTTATTCAGGAAACTGGGTCAAAACAGAGGAGCCATTAGGTAAATAAAATTTCGTTAGTCATAAATCACGGCCAAAAGCTATACATGGCATGTGCCCCAAACGATTCTGTGGTTTATCTATTAGGTACAGGATATTGGTAAGTGTGTGGTAAATTATAAACGCAAGCTATGTTAAAAGTATTGTCAGAATTTGTATCTTTTTTTATTACTCGTAACAACAATGCTACAATGCCGAGAGACACAGTTGTCATTAGAGGGTGAACATCCCTGTCATAATGTTAAAAATAATGGATCAATATAATAATATAGGATTATACGGAATAGAGTGGAGTAAAAAATTCCTGGGCGGGCAAAGCCTGATAAGTCTTCAGTTTTTCGGGGCAGGAAAAATACACCAAGGGGGTCAAATTGGAGCGTGCAAACACGGTTGGAGGGAGGAGCGGCGGAAACAGAATCACTGACAAAACAGGATAATCGCCAAGGGAAAGTTTCCGAGTGGGGCAGGAAAGAAGCAGAGCAGAACCCAAACTTGCCAACGCTTGAAATTCTACGGAAGAAAAGAGCTTCCGGTGAGGGGGACCCATCATACACAGGGGCTTAGTCCAACATGCACCCCAGACACACAACTTTTATCATTCTTCCTGTTCACGAAGCAAACATAAAAGCGAAGAGACTAAATTAAAGTCGGTACTGTAGAGGAGGGTGAAAGCAGCCCATGACTGCCACCCACAGACAAACCTGCATCAAAATCACAACTACACCAATAACGGGCGTATGACGAGGTTTGGAGGGTTGCACAACAGCCAGCGAGGAGATTCTGAAAACTTCTGACTAGACTGGGCACGTAGCACAGATGTGATCTACCCGGTATCAACCTCGACCGACAACACGAAATTGAGTCAACGCTCACATGCTGCTCTAAAGCCTTAAAAATAATAAAACGGCGAGCACCCACGTCCCACATGCTGCTCTTAAGCCCTCACCTAACAAGACGGCCTTTATGGAGCACGTTCCAATAAAGCTGAGATTCAATCAAGCTAAGACCCTAATAAAAACAACGTCCCCTCTCAAGATACAACGTTAACGCAACGTGCCAGCTATCAGCTATACGTCACAAAAGCTAAAGCAGAGTTTAGCATTTGGCGAGGAAGTTGTGAAGCACACAAAAACGATATATGCTAATGCCGTTACGCACAACCTTACGCCCTGAGGTTACGAGCTGGACTGGCGCCAAGTTCCAGAGACGACTCGCTTTATACCATCCACAGTGTCTTAATATCCATCCGCAGCGAGATGTAACAAAGGTTTTACCGAAACGCAAAAAAAATTCTTTTTGTCAAGATGTTGAGGAGAAAGTTAACTAAAAGAAGAACATCATAAGTAACAATTTTATCTCAACCGTTTGAAACGCTGTGGCAATTTGTGGCGAGGTACTTTTTTTTAGCGCATGGATTTGCATCACGGAGGGCAGTACATCAACAGGCTCACGTGCAAACGGGCTAGTTCATTAGGCTGCAGGTGAAGACTTCCTCGCATATCCAATGGACCAATTACCTGTTGAGATAAATTATGTCGCAATGTCTGGTTGGTGATGGTCGAAAATTACATCAATGAAGTTACGCCTACACGTTCGGGTAAGGTTTGTATCCATCTGCCGTCAAAAAGTAGTACCTTCCAAAACAATAAACTAGTATAACAAAGTAGTATAACTTCAAAAACAATAAATGTTGCTCTAACCTATAGAGACTCTTAGGTTATACTAACTTACGTTCCTGAATTTTAGATACATGATCCATATCTGAACTAAATGGACTTGGAGGCTCGTCAAATGTTACAATCGCGGACGGATATGTACAAAGTGCTTTGGTCGCCGAGACAAAGGAAATATTTTGCCAGTGCAGTTTTGAATGTCGTTGGGACAACATGCAATTTTGGCTTAGCTCTGTCTTTGCATTATGTTTTTGAAAAACAGATACATCGCTACAATATGCCGGTGTAGTTAGTATAGTAATGCATAGATTCGTCTGCCAGACATCCTAGGTGACGGACGCACCTCGCTGCTTCCAGGTTTTTATTCTCGCGACAGACAACGTGATTTGTTATGTTCTGATGCATTGCCATGCATACCAGGCTGACCCTTGTCTTTTAGGTTTTCTTCTCGGATTTGCTGTTTCAAAGACAGGGGCCTTTATTTTAGCCCCTTGCCATTTTTGTGTAATTCTTTTTAAACAGGGTGTTATCGTGGTCCCTTTTTGTAAAATTCTTGTCTTTTCTTGGTGATGTTTATCATCACGACTGCAGTCCTTGTCTAGATAAAGATAGGGCTTCATGAGATGAGAATGACACAGATTTTGTAGTGCGTGGTTTGTTTCCTTTTAGCATTCCCCAGTTCCTTATGGTAGACCTTTGCTATGAAGGGCCCAATCTTGAATGTGACAGATGGCCGTAAGGGATCTCCTAGTGTTTTGATTTAGAAGAATCGGCCAGACCAAAACCTTTTATTATCTGACTGGTGGGTTGTTGTTTCTTCCTTAAAGACTGAGTTTAGGTAGCTCCAATAGCTACGTCTTATCTGCCTTTGTATTGTATTGTACGGCGAAGGGCCTTAACCTCTTCTTTTAGTGTTGGTGAGCCAGTTTAGTTCATCTTAAGATACTTCCTGTTCCGTCTGTTGATGACTGGCTGGACTTAACCTTTATTGACTTATGCGGCACATATGTCTTAATTGCTGTCAGGAGTGAATCCACAGTGCACAGGGAGGTCGTTGATCTTTGTTATAGAGGGCAAGAATGGGTCGTAGGTCGTGTTTGACAACGCGTCTAAAACCAGTCGAGTATTGGACGTAAATTTTGGACAATGTGTTGGCGAGTCGTACATCGGGCTTTTTTAAGTCGGAAAATCGGATTTTTTAGACCTATTTACGACCATATTTCACAGTTACGACTTAAACCCTCCTAATTTACGACTAAATCTGTCAAATCTGTCCTCGGAACAAAGAGAGTTGTAACTGTAATAAAAACTTTCTAGTTGCATTTTTATTGTTCATATATAGAATATTACATTTCAAGAAATCAGTTTCTTTTCTCCCTTCACATTAATAAACTCACTGAGAAGCCCATCTTTCAGTTACAGATCACAACAGAAAATATAGTAACAAAATGAAACCAAAATAAACGATGATAAAGAATTATGAAGACGTGCTCGCAAGTGGGGAAAACTGCACGTTGTATATAGCGTTGTTGACAGTCATGTCTCGGGGTACCTGAAAATAAAAGAGACACTGTTAAATGTTGCAACTGTTGTAACAAATGTAATTGACCGTGGCTTTGTATCCACATGTACTTACATATGGTCATTTATTAAAAGCAATAAAGTTCACTGAAGGAGGGAGGTCAGGAAACACTAAAGAACCGGTAAATGTGTTTCGAAAATGTTGTTGACTAATGTCATGCCGTCAACTTAAGTCACACAATTTAGTTTGACGATTGTCCTTCTGTATCTGTACAAATATCAGTATTAACTGAGTACCGTCTTTCCTAATGTCGTAGTACTTTTACCTGTTCACTGTCCCCGGACGCAAGGTGTTCCCTCCCTGCTGGGGTCACTTCGAGGAGGGTGAGAGAGACTGAAACAGAAGTATATCGTTATCATTTAGGACATCACATTAATGTTTGTAAATTGTAATAAAAGTGCACGTGGTGTTACAAAGAAAGTTCTAAATTAACACCATTTTGCTTACCAATGCTTCCACGCCTCTCCCGTTCCCGGGCCTTCCCAAGAACTGTGCCATCTGGCATGGACAGACGGGCATTTGCTGCAGTTGAAGCCGATGCTTGTGCAATTCTTCTACAGAAATGATATGTTAAATGTGTAATTACTGTCATCAACAAGATTATATTTGGGGAGCGTTGTTCTTCTAATTTTCCATATGAGGACCTCATTTGCATAAACTATCTGAATATGCGATTAAAGCCTTTCCTAACATAAGTTGTGTACGTCTGTTATTTGGGTGGAGGACAGGATAAAGTCATATAATTGATGCAAGTAAGAACCTCAGTTGTATAATTCAAGAGAAATACAATTAATATACCAGTTGTAAAAGTTAAAATAATTTGGCGTTTGATGTTTCAGCTTTTCTACAAACATGATGAGTTGATTATGTAAGTATCGATGTAAGAAATTAGATTGACACATTACATGTTGGCTTTTGCAATAAAATGGCAACTTCTCATGTCAATTGAAGTTAATACCTTTCCTTCCTTGTGGTTGCATCATATGTCCTGTGCTTTAAGCACACAGACACCTCTTTCCTGATTTTTCCCCATGGATGATGGATTTAGCCTGCGGACGTGTTTGAGTCGTTGCATGAGTCGTAAAATAGTCGTTCAATAATGAACGACTCCTTCCATCCTTGATTACGACCTAGCTTCTACCGATCAACGACCTCCCTGTGCACTGTGACCTTTGAATTTGTTCCATAGTACCTCTGTTTTTGTATCAGCCTTGGTATGGAGGTCCTTGGTAAGGCCTGTAGCTACATTTCTCAGACTATCCCAATCTGCTTTTGCGTATAGCGGGATTTGGCGTTGTGTCTGTTTCTAACTTCTAACCTTGATACTTATTTCGCAATAGGGTATACAATGATCTTGAGAGGCCCGGTACAAGTTCTAATCGAGGTATCATGTCCGGGCAGTTTGTTATTAGTAGATCTAACATATTATCCTCCCTCGTTGGCTGTTTAACCAATTGTTCAAGGCCATCGTCATACAGCAGATTGAGGAAGTCCCGATGAAGACGGGGGTGAGGTGAGCCTGGCTTCAGTGTGGTTGTGGCCCAGTCCCAACTTGGCAGGTTAAAGTCCCCTCCCACGAGTAATATTGCGTTATGTAGTTGGGAGGCTCTTTGAAAAGATGTGGCAAGGCGAGTCAGACTGATCTCATCTCTAACATTCCAAAACATTTGACGCCCAAACTTAGTCGCCTAAAATCTTCAAAAGATACCCTTGTATACTGTTGGTCCCTTGTTCACTTGCCCCCGACTACCTATCCTCGGCCTAACAAGTCGGATCATGCCGAGCTTCTTGACGAATAGTTCTGTATTATAATCCGCTGTAGATTATTCAAATGCTTCACTGCCACCAAATGCTTTCTGCTGCTCTCGAACGTGCACTTTACTGCACTTCAATGATCTGCGAGTGGTTTATCCAACGACCCTCTTCGTAACATGCCGATGCTGTATGGCACAGCTTTTCAGCTTCTCATTTCTAACTCATTGAGCGGATTCAGTACGGATACAAATCTGTAGATTGAAGTACATCTAACTTCGTAAACCAGTTGAACATCTTAAATTAACCACAAGGTTTGTCAAAGTCACTAACGTCTAAGGTTCTTATGCGCTCATGACTCATACCTACTGCTGTACTCCAGTGTAAACATACGTTTAATATGAAACCTTTATTAAGGGCAAATGACCCCGCTTAATTCACCAGGTCTTCGCAGGACAACATCCGCAGACAGTCTTTGAACATATTTTCTTAATGACAATGTTTCCTTAATATTCTTAATGAGTCCTTTATCATCTGTACTGACGAAACGTGCCTCCCACTTGATGAAGCAGGAAAAGATTTTTCACTAGGGAGTCTTTACAAAATATCAAACAAACACCATACTTAGAGGGTACATAATAATGACGCAGGCAACATCTTATTACAAGTGTGTGCCATTGATTTTTGTCTCCTTGCCCCTCAGCTATTTCAGATAGTGTGCCCTCATTGAAGACTAGCTGTGTTTTGTGATCTGTAGTAGACGTATATGCTTTGACCTAATCTGCTTTAAAAACAATCAGACTGTGTACACCTTTATGCTCATTTATTCCTATTTCATCCCACTACATCGTTACTTACACGCGTATAACTCTCAACTGTAACGCCAGATCAGCGACATGTGCCTTGCTTGATCTCTTCCATCCATAAGAATTAGCAGATTGTCATTCACCCACTGTTCGGATTATGACTTACCGGCTGTCTTACGGACTTGAGCATGCCGGTCTATCGCGGTACCACTGTAGTAAAGAGGACCAAAAAGCTGTCTGGAGCTTCATCTACATTGTCATCGCTAGACTGTGTCACATAGAGTTTATTATATATTGTGTGAAATAATCTTGATTAAACCTTTTAAATTGGCGTTGTATAATAATTGTGGATTTTTTTCTTGGCAAATTTCCTTTTCCGATTTGTATGTACCATGTTATGGTCGGTACATCCAAGTGGAGTTGATTCAGTGCGCATAAATCTGTCTGATTATTATGGTGGCACTTTGTCGACAATGGTATTCCAGCTTTCTTGCATTTGTATTTGCTGGAGAAACAACTTCCTTTGCAGGCACCAACAGAATGCCAACGTGCTTACAATGCCTAATTCGTGCCGACTGGATAAGGGTCACCTCGTCAAGATCATGGGGAATATTTCGGAGTGCCCGGGAACAAACGTTTCTCATGTCCACTAGGTCCTCAGATTAAATTCCCATCTTCTGAGGCTACTTTTCATGTGGTGTCCATTTCTTCCCTGTTAGCTTGCACGATTTTGCAGAGTATACCTAGGAGTCGTGGGTCTGCGTTCATCCACAAACAAATGCCCCAGTACATATTTCCTAGTGTATTACTTGGTACTCACACAGTTGTGAACCAGTGACCATGTCTGGATTGATAAATCTGGTGTTTAGTAAAAGTGGGAACACGTACATGCGAACATTTCCAACTTGCCCATCACACGCACATCTTCCAACTCCTTGCCAATAGGACATGATGGTCCCCAGTGAATCAAGTATGACATAGCGGACATGATTTATCTGGACACCCATTCGAAAGCAATCTACCACACATCTCAGGCAGGTATCAGTTTGTGTGAAGGCCTCTACCTGTTTTTTATGACTGATCAACAGTCTGACCATGGTACATATCCACTACCCTATTCCTGATGGTGAGGTGCTCCGCAGTCCAGGCATAGGTCCCCAGCCTATCCATGAGCCATCCCCATACTTGATATGTCCTGTTGATGGTACTGTAGATAGTTAAAACAATGGATTTTTGAACTATTTGTGTAATATTTACGCAGAACTATAATTTATTCAACAAAAAATGTGAATGCATATTACGTGTAATGAATGTGCAAGACTTGAAGAATATGTGGTACAATATAATGATTGTCAATTTACCTGCAGAAGATCATCGCCTTCACTACATCATTGGCCCCTTGCCAACCCAGCTCCTTACTGGTAGCTCTTCCCACTTGGATGTCGGATCTGTAAAGATAAGTCGATGTATATTGTACATGTATGACAATGAGACTAAACATCATTTGTTAGTATCTGGCGGTAGCATGATCATCCAAAATATATTACAGGTGTGAGTGAGAAACAAAACTCCAGGATTAGCAGTGTGAAAAAAAAACAACAGAAAATCACTGGTCACCGTTACTGCATGTAGGTTAGTCACCAAAATGTCAATAAGGATAAAAGTTTCAAATGTGGAGGTTGCAAACAATTGCAACATTTAAATACATTGTGTACGTTTTTGGCAGAATAGATACCATTGCCACATTTGTTATCTCATCAACTATTGCCTCTGTAGCCGTTGCTGTCAGCATCAGCACTGGGTAGTCGAGCTCGCTTCAGACGCTTGGTACCTTGCGTTACTCATCCCGGAATGATGTTCCCCTATATTACATGTTGCAAGGCGTTGCATTATTGCAATATGGTAAAATGCATCTTTGCTGCAACTATCGTTATGTGTTATCTATTTATCAAGTAAGCCTTGTTTGAATTTCGAAAAGGGGCGTTATATATCATCATCTAAAAAGATATCTCAAAATGTAGAATGTAGCATACTGGATACTACTTTCCTTCGCACAACACATAATATCATGTGCTTTATGAATGTAATCCAACCACCTTCACAAAGGCGCGGGAGCCGCGGGAATCCGATACCAGCAGGAAAAGCCGCGGGAATCCCGGTAACCTAACAAAGCCCTATACTGCGGTAAGTTATATCTGGAGAGCGTGCAAGTTCTCGCTCACACAGTCCCGTAGTTGGTGGCCGCAAGGCAGTCTGACTGTCCACAAGGGCTTTGCACTTTTGGCGGTCCACGCAATCGAATATCATCCACATACAGAATGTACACAGCTGTACAGATGCCACCAGAAGATAGCACGGCAAAACAGCCACGAAATGTTTACTTTCGATAGATTTGTCAAATTTCGATATTATGACACTAAATTATAAATCCATTGTTATTAATATCATTATTACAGGAATCCGTTTACATGCCTAGTGAATAATTGATTAAATCTGTTTAGTTTTCTGGTATAGCTCTCATTTATCTCCGCTTGCTCCTGGGAGGAGCGTGGCACCCCGATATACAGATCTCCCTGTCAGCTCTATTTCTTGTTGCCTCTCAGGCTGCGATGATGCTAAGTATGACATCTTGCTATAAGTCGTAGCAACAACTGGAACAAATGTATTTCAAAGAAGTAGATATTACCTGTCAGTGATTTGGCTACTGTTGTCGTTCCGGTGCTCGGATTTCCAGAGAAGATCATGTGAAGACCTCCAGTGTCCACCTGCTTCCCGACCTGCCCCTGCATAAAGATTTATTTTTGCGAAACCCTCCACATGCACTTTCAGCATTTCCAAGCCTACAAACTTGTTTAGCTCCCACAAGAGCTCTGAAAAGATAAAAGAGGAATGTTGTTGAAAGTGCTTGTAGTTGCTCCTATGTTACTATTCTGGCATCGATGTCGGGACCAGGGAGGTGATGTTATATATAACCATACATGGAAGCCTGTCTAACATTGCTTGTATATATTCTATGGCCCGCGCTTTGTAAAGTAACATTGATCGAGTAAAATCAAAACTATAAAATAATTTGATAGAATGCACCATATAAAGTATATAAGGTTGAATTTTATGGTTTTTGGATAAATCTTTTAAGTTAATGACACTGGTTCTAAGTCATTTTGGTAGAATATACAATATTCAAAGAAGATAGAATGGGATGTTGTATAATTTGCTCCAACAGGACACCCAGCTCTGAAGTCGAAGTCTTCAGTTTCTACAACTGAGTTGTGGTATATCACAAATTAAACAAGAAATATTTCAAAAACCATATGTAAACTCTTTATTTCTTTATTTCTTTATTTGAATTTACCACATGCAAAAACAAGAGTTCGTAGACCTCAGGCCTGCATGAAATGTATTGGGTTTCTGTAGACCTATTGTGTATTTTTGTCTGTGGTACGTGGTTGGAAAAATGAGCTTTTTACTGTGTTGGTTGTGCACCATGCAAAAGTCTGACTCTGAAATTCCATTTTCTGAATTCGTAAGTTTGGACAGGGATGAACATTACTTATTTTGGATTTCTTAAGTATGTAACCAACCACAGTACTTTGAAGTTGTTGAGACGCTACCTTTTTTTGTCTCAGATGGCCCATGCACATGTAGTTACTCTGTCACATGATATACTAATATCTTCCTATTTCAATGTACTGACCTAATGCAGCTGCTAAGTCTCCTTGGTTTGTGTTCTTCCAATGATATTCATTAAAGATTTATTTCTGGGGTGTTATTCACTTGACATCGGAATGTTACTCGCATAATTTGACCAATGATACTTTTATCTGTAGTTCCATAGACATTAGACAACATGAATAGTGGTAGCCCCCATGCAGCAGCAACAGTTAGTCCCCAGGGTGGTATGATATTTTCATTCAATCCATCCAACCCAAACCTAAATCTCCTGTAGTATCTAAGCCAAATTTAACAGCATAATTTACTATGAAAAATGTCCTTGTCAATCCCATTTATAGATGGCAAGCTGCTGGCAATGGAAGCTTTGAAAAGTTCAGAAGCTGTTGTAGTCAAAGCAAACACCCAGCAAACATCCCCGCAAACCAATGAGCAGTTGCTTAGAAGGGGAATTTCATCATATATTTGCCGCGACAAAATGCAACAAACGATACTGAATTTAAAACAGAACAAAGCTAAGCCTCCACCACTTAACCCTGCCTGTACCATAGATTAAGCAGGCCCCAAAACCAAGCGAATATGACTAGCCCAAAACAACAAATTACCTGTATACAGTATGGAAATGGCATTACCAAAGAAACAAAAAGAAACACAGGACAAATCATACACATACCTTTCTCTTATGCCCACACTCTATACAGTTCTCCTCCACATTAGAAAATTGCATCTTCTTCTGTTTAAGTTCAAGTTCAACCATGATTGCCAACAGGGTAAAGGAACTTGTACCGGAACTTAAAACTCAGTACTATACAGCTCTAGAAACACCACAAAGAGTAATAAGCAAACTCCAATTATACCTGACCAACAGATATATAATCTTGTACACTCCCGTCATCTGGCAAACTGTCAGTGCCACTAAGTAACCTGATACATTGAAGGTGGCCCAGGCCAGATGATGGTTCTACACCCAACCGTAATCTGTTTTTAAAACCAAGCAGATATTGGGAGGATGCCCCAACCACACTAAAACAGGGTCAACATAGATACAGTATCAAGTTCAAGCACTAGGAGGCCCAAAATCAAACCTGACCACCAGGACACCACAAACAACTCACGTACCAAATGGCAACACAATGGCACCTTGCGTTCCGGAGATACAGCGCAAGCCCCGTGCCCGCACAAAAGGTAACCTAAAATGTCAAGTTCAAGCACCAAGGGCGCCAAAATCAAAATTGAGCATTATTCAGCCACCGCCGACACATGTGCTAAATATCATCGCGCCAGCACCAGCCGTTCAGAAGATATAACTCCGGAAACACCCCTCCCGGACACAAAATTCGACCTGCCGGGTCAAGTTCAAACGCGACAAGGCCCAAAGTCAATCCTAGGCAACAGGCAACAACCCCCCACCCATGCACCAAAAATCGTCGCAATCGCGCGTATCGTTCCGGACACACAGCGCCAAAAGTGCCCCCAAAACACCAAAAATGCCACCTTCAATGTCAAGGTCAAGCGCCAGGAGGCCCAAAATCACACCTGAGTGTTAGGCTACCACCCCCAACCCACGTACCAAAAATCGTCGTGCTCGCACCATCCGTTCACGAGATACAGCGCCCTACATCCCCGGCTACCGAAAAGTTTCCACCAGCATCAAAACCATACCTGCATACATGCAGGTAACAAGTGGAAGGGAGGACAAAACAGGTGTATCAACACCTTTACAAGTTGTCCTCCCAAACCTGAAATGATAATAGAAAACAATACGAAACCAAAATCAAACAATAAACATTAGACATCAAAAGTCAGTAGACATGAATATACAATTCGGTGACAATTATACACAGAATTGATTATGTACAATATTATCAAATATCATTATATACAGAGTAAAAAGCTAATTACAATACTAATGTAGCCTTAAAGCATAAATACATTTTGTTAAATGTATATCAGGTCACCGGGGTATCCTTTTCTTCGAGCTCTGATTTGCTACATTATGTTAATGAAACACAAAATCGCAGTGCCTTTCCGATGCATACCTCCCTTCTATCCATATGGTTATATTGTCCAAAAGGCGTACCTGGACACACATTCCGAAAGCATTCAAAAGCCTGAAGCTCTCTTTGGGGTCCTTATCATTACCTTGTTAGTAAGCCGATTACAAACGTCCTCTTGGAAAACCACACCCTTACACCACGGGCTCAAAGGAACCCTCTTCTATCATCCTCTCTGTATCTGACTGAGATATTTCCTAATGTATATCTTTTGTAATCTCGTCTTTGTCAGCCAAATACTGTTCCTGTATGTGGAGCATAGGCAGCACTTGTCCAGAGGCTGGTATTTTCTCGGACGACAATGCAACTGTGGTCATATAAGGGATTTTCATTACCTTGAGGAAACGCATCATCTTCTCAAAGTCATTGTCGGAACACTTTTGAAAGTTGTTTAAGCTGTCTTTATTTTTGATTTATTTGCAAGATATAAATTTCGAAAGTAGGTGATCAATAGTCTGATAATGGCCAGCTTGCCACGCACAGGTGAAACATTAATTCTATGTAGTCACGTTCAAGGAAGGCATGGGCGAAAAAGTTGAGTGACATTTTGAGTGACATTTTTTCCTGCAGCGGCAGTTTAGTTGAGTTATATTATTTAGATCCACAATTAGCCTCATAATAGGCTAATTCCAGTGATCAACACTTTCATATTTACACAGTACATCGCGGGCGCGTTCACGATTGCTTTAGCGATGCCGATTGTCATTATTTCAACCTTGTCATTATTTCAACCTTTGATCTCTGCCACAGCATTGTCACCTGGCTCAGTCTTCACAAATTGCACAACTCTCACTTGCATTGACATTGTCCAGTCTGTCAAGTAGTGAGCTTCTTTTTGTCAAATAATGTTCTGCTGCTCGAGTCTTACCTATGTATCATATTACCCTTGTAATTTCAAAAGGTGCCTGATATATCATAATCTGAAAACTTTTGTAGAAAAATAATTTTAACTATTCATTTCTCGATATAAATTCTGTACGTTTTCATATCATTTTATCTCTAAAGTGTAACTGCAAAGGCTATCTGACAAAAATTATAAGTAGCATACTGGACATAAATTTCTTTATACAAACGGTATCTTCTGTGCTTTATGAATGGTCTCAAGTGATAAAATATGTTGTTTCCTAAATACCTTCAAGCGTTATTTACAATTAGGTAAAAAAATAATATTGAGAAAATTTGTTTTGCAGTAAATGTTTAGCTCGAAGAGAAGGCGCGGGAGTCCCGGTAACCGGATAACCGCCGGAAAAGCGGCGGGAATCCCAGTAACTTGACACCAGCCTACACCGTAGAAAATTTGTGATAGTGAGCGTCGCTAGTGTAGCAACCGAATATCCTCCACAGACAGAATATACACTGATACCGCTAGAAAATAGCACCAAAATGTTCACTGTCGATAAATGGTCAAATGTGTTTAGATGCCTGTAAATATGTGGTTAAATTTGTTTACTTTTCTCTTATAACCCCATCTGTCATTTATCTTCGCTTGCTTCTGCGAGGGGCATGTCACCCCGACATAGACATCTCTAGTTAGCTCTATTCCTTGTTGCCCCTCAGACTGTGGTGATGGTGAGGACAGTAGATTGCTACTCGTCGTGGGACGGGGTAATCCGGAATTCGATAGAATCGTAAACTTACACTTTAAGAAAATTAACAAAGCGCCAATGCCCCTGTGTCAAACGAACAGAATAACAAGTTTATTTGCAAAGTCATGCCCGAAGGCTAATTGCAGGAACATTCTCAAGGGAAACAAAATACAATGTAGTACATAGCACTAATGTCTATTCAGCTGAAGTTGCATCTTATTATTGGATTTGACTTCTTCTTAGAAGGCAGTGGTTAATGAACTGTCCCACACCCTGCAAAATAAGTTTATTTTGTGACTTCAGTAAAAATGTAGTCTTTTGGCGATGTCCTAGGTTGCAAAAACTGGGTGAAATTGTAGCGATTGTTTGGAACAATCGGTTTCTTTCAACCTCATAGTGAGGACACTGGCAAATAAAATGTATTACATTTTCCACCGCATTCATTGAGCAATATTTACAAAATCTCTCGTGGACAGGTAGCTTTTTATAGCGGCCTCTTTCAATCTCTAATGGGTGTGCACTAATTCTTAACTTACATATGGCAGACCTTTCATCAAACTTATAAAGATACAGATAATTTTCCATTGAATACTTAGATTTAACACTTTTGTAAAACCTTAACTTGCCATTATCTACATACAATTGGTGAAAGAACAATTGAACATACATATCAGACAGCCTTTTCTTTAACAAAGTACATATGTTCTTACTGTCTGGTGTAGGGTAATTAGTGTTCCATAAGAATGAATAGCCTGAATTATCTAATATTTCTTTAATATGACGCAGCCAACTTTTCTTACCACAATTTTCTATATTGTGTTGTTGACAGAGTAGTGCGTCCAACTTTAATGGGTGTGTAGAGATGTCCAATTGTTTCAGCCGTAGCCAGTATTTTACTGCGCGGACGGATACATCAATATCTAAATACCTAAATACAAACAGAATAGAGGTTGTATTCCTTTGACGTCCTTACCACTAACTTTGCTTACACTTAACACCTCACTTGAGGACTCTTCCGTAGCACTAAGTACTGTATGAGAGTTTCTATACCGCACTCAACTTCCTATCAAAGTGTTCCTCACCACCTTCAGTCCCACAAAGGTCCCATACCCCTCCATCCAAAGAGGGTTCCTAGTTTCACCTCCCTTAGTCTCACTAAGGTCTAGGTTCTCTAAATCACCGACCTCCACCCCTTTGGGATTCCTTACATCGACATGAAGATTCTCTCTTCCTCTATCATCAGGCATAACCCTCCTTCTAGGAACGTCAAATCCCTTGCGTTTTGACACAATGGACTCTCAATTTTCATTACGTCCTTGTCTATTTGTATCAATGGAAATTACCCCTATTCAAAGACAATGATATATGTGTTTGACAAAGGCTTTGATTAAAACCAGTATTATGATATATTTTGGGGATCCATAATGCCGTCAATAAAGGTTAATAAGTCCTTATCCTCCACATCCATGAGAGTTGTATAAGACCTTTCTCCGCACTGTTGTTCTATATGAATCTAAATATTATTCTTTAACTGCTGAAAAAAATGTATGGTCTGGTAACGCTTTGTGCTGTGACATTGATCTAGTATAATCAAAACCATACAATTATTGATAGAATACACTATATTCGATATAAGGTTGGTTTTAACGTCCTTCTGAATAATCTTTTAAGTTACGGATATAGATTCAGAGCCACATTGATAGAATATACAATTGATAAAAGATACAATGGCGTGTTGTATCTGATTCTCCAACAGAACCTCGAGCTCTGCAATCCTAACGTCAATCCATTCTGCCTTCACAGCTGAGTTGTTGTGTCGCACTTCGTCTTGACTGCTTAGAATATGAATAGAAATCCCACCATCAAATGATAACCTTTCCTATATGCATTTTATCAGAAGTATATTTGGCTACCCAGGTATCCTTTTTTACGAGCTCTTGTTGCCTACGTTTTATTGATGATACGCTTCCTCTGTTTGCATTGAGCTGTATATTGGTCACATAAGACAGCCTAGTGGTAAAGAAATAGGCCTAAAAGTGCCGCCCTCCCTCTAGCCACAGGGATGTTTTGTCCGAAATGCGTAAATCTTCATCTTATGGAATTAGCACGAGTCCAAAAATTGTCTTGTGTAATTTGGGTCCTTATATTGGGCATCAGTTCCCTGTTTTTTGCAATGAATATATATAATGCATTGCTTCTGTTTGTTTGACAGACAACCTTGTGACAAATTTAAAAGGATCAGGCACTTGGAATACTGAGAAGAAATTTCTATAAAGTTCACAGGGTATTCCATGTACACCAGAGGTAATTTCCATTTAAAAAATAGTTCAGTTCATCATCTTGCATGCCTGCCTTTGATCAGTAAACTGCTGTTCATTACACTCATTACGGGAAAATTACTGGGAGCATTAAAAAAATCCTGTCAAATTTGCAAGAGTTATTTGATAACCCTTTCCTCTGAGTTACAAAAGACAGTGCAATTAACTTATAATCTTTTTTTAAATTTCAGCTGTTAACTAATTCGAAGTAAACCTAACAAGAAAGAAAACAGTCAGAGATCAGTTTGCTAAGACCTCAGGGGGCGTGACCTTGAAGCTGAGATGTCAGGGGGGCGTGACCTTGAAGCTGAGACGTCAGGGGGGCGTGACGTTGTAGCTGAAGACGACCCCTTGTGTGTGTCTACAGGGGGCCCAGACTTGGGGCTGTTTTGGGCCGTGCTCCCTTCCTCTATTAGCTCGTAGTCTGCATCGCCATTTGTATCTGGTTATGTTTGTTTTTCTATATCTTTTTTCATATTATGTGAATGATGCGGTTCCTGTTTGTGCATTGAGCTGTATATGTGTTACGTAAGGAAGCCTAGTCATACAAAAATAGACAGTGTCTTTTCGTGCTGTCCTCTGTACTCTAGCCACATGATTATATTGTCGGAAATGCGTAAGATTTATTGTAAAGAATTACCATAATCTTGTGTAAATTGGATGATACATAAGGCCCCATCTACAACAAATATTTCCCTTGCTGTCATCGTAAAAAATTAAACATAATCTATCGTATCCTCTTTGTGAAAAATTAATTTTAAAAAAATTATAACATAATATTTATGTACTAAACATTAGGATCAGAAAAAAATTCTGATAGTCCTAAACACCGAACAACAATGACATCATAGTGCAGTTAAACAACATGGTTTGCTAATGTAATTTGTCATGTCAGAGTTGACGCACACAACTGTGCAAAGTAGAAGTTTATTCAGTGGGCATTTGAACACTTTTCAGAAACTGCAAGCAATTCTTGCCTGTTTTGAAAACAGACAACCTATAAAAGAAACATGTTTGACTATGTGCACTGCAGTAGTATACATATATCTGTATGGAGTATTTTAATTTAACATGTAAATGTAATCACTATCAGCAGTAAAGTCCTGCCTGTAAAGTTTCAATGTTGACGACCTTTGTTTGGAAAACCTTGTGGGAAAACAATTCATGTCAAGTTTGTAGTGACACCATATGTGCAAAGCAACAACTGTAAGTTTTTGTTTTGATGCATATTAGATTGATTAGCACAAAATGCATGTGGGTTCTATTTCCTTAGTAGTCTATGCCTGCAAATGAAGATGACGTTATCAAAAAATAAAATTTATTTGTGATACCTTTACTCTCTGCACACGTTTTCAGCTGGATATGTTTCCCTATCAGAGGGGCACCCTTCTGGATCAACTGTACTGATGGAGAATTGTCGTCTTGACCACACACAGGGATCAAGGCAGACTCCGCACTCTCTGCTCTTGATTGGTTGCCATTCTAATGAAGTTTAGCCTCGAAGCATCGTAAACGCATATCCTCAGCTGAATCGGATTGCTGATCCCTTTCAGCTTGAAGAACAGACTTTCTTGGTCTTCGGCATTGAGTGACCTTAGGTTTACCAGTCCGTATAGGATGGGTGCATGAGTAGAAAGAGAGTGAAAATAAGTTACATACAATTTTCTTGATGTCATTGCCATTGTTTTGGTTCCGATTACCTTCCTTAGTAGATTTGTGTGTGCGTTCATCTGGTTTGCAAACCGTAGTATCTGGATGGGTGTTATTCTTGTGTTCGATTATTCTTTAGTGAGTATTATATATGTACCGCATTATGGTTGCCTTAATGTTCGTACAGGGCTGCCGTTATCATGAACAAATGTTTTCTATAATCCACACCTTAACTGTAGCTGTCGTTTCTCCTTGCCATGTTGGCACAGATGATGTGGTGACTCTTCTAGCACGTTCTTGATGTGCTCTTTTGTGATATGAACTATGTCACAAGGATATACTTCATACATCGGTAAGTTTATCTTTGCCATAGTAGATTCTTGCTTTCCGAAGCTGAGGGCAGGCACATGGCCGACTCCTTGCAGGTGGTGTTAAATCTGAAGGTCTAGCTCCGACTTTTGTTTTGGGCTTGTCGTATTTTGTACAATCTCATACTTTTTCAAGCTTTTGAATAGACACACGCCTCTATTCCTTCTATTGGCACCACTAGGTAGGGCATTTACAACTTACCTTCTATCTACAAGGGTGTAATTTCTTTGTTTGCCCTTCTAAATTAATTAAACTGAGCTGTAAATGTAAAGACATGAAGAAATAAGGAGACCGCAATTGAATCCCAATTAAATACAAATAAATTTCTAGTACGGTGAGGAATGACTATAATGTCAGTGCTAAGAAACAGACATTTACAAAGATCTTACGATTTCTCGTGCCCCCGCATGTTGCAGCTGCATTAGAGTGAAATGTAACCTGTCCAGTAAATGAATGTAAATGTAAGAAACTGGTTTAGTATATCTATTTTCATGCTGCAGTGCAGACTAGTCTTGACCCTCTTCATGGTTCTATTGGGTCGCTCCCAATACTGACTGTTACCCACACCAGTCAGTAGCTAGCTTTATTTCAGGACACATTTTGGCAATGACGGGTTCTGTCTATTTGATAACGCCTGTATGTAGTTCCTTCATCCTGACAAGAATCTGTCAGTAAAACACCGAATAACGGATATACTACCCTTGACTTAACAGTTTTCATTCAAGTAAATCTGTTTTCAGTCAAGTAAATCTATAAATTTTGTGAAAGACTCCGTGCCCTTTTCGTTACCCGCTGACAACAGTTCTTTCTAACACAATTAACACTCTGGTGTTCGCTATTTTGCTATCAGTAGGCTATTGACTGAGACAAACTATGAATAAACACCGGCTACAAACTCAAAGACTTATATTTATAACAAAGTTAAGTCGGAGGCATCAGTGTACATGTGCCTGAAAAGTTTCCAAACTTATATTGTGGCAATGCTAGGCAACGAATAAAACGTTACCATCATCTCAAGTAAGATAATCTCACCTACCACAACAGTGTACATTACTGTTCAAATCCAGCGCTGAGAATCTAAAAGAGACAATTCACGACACAATAGAAGGTAAGATTTCCATTTCACGAAAACAAGCGATAATCTTTCAATTCTAGCGGGCTAGCTCGGAAGATTGCCTTTCGAACAAATTGTTCTTCTATCTCGGTCAAGAAAGCACGTGTAACCTCTGAACGTTGAACTTTGGTTTAGTGCTTGGCCCCTGTAACGTTGCTTCTGCATGTGCTTCTGCATGTGGTCCGGTATGCACATTTTTTTTTTTTGAAAATGATATTGACAAAGAAGGAAGAAAATAAGGGGGTACAGGTTCATGTACAGATGGTGGGATCACCTGAGTGTTAGTGCGAGGTACCATCATAATAATAATAATAATAATAATGAGATATTTCCTTCCAGCTGGCAGAGGCGGTGCTGTTGTGTGAGAAGGACCAGCCATTTGTTTTGTATTTGTAGTACATTCATTATGGTACTTGAGCTCATCCAGCCTCATCTGTGCACAACAGTTTCTGCAGTTAAAAGTTAACTGAGCATAGCAGGACCTCCAGGTCCTGTGAACAGGTGTCAGGTCACTTGCCTTTATTTTTGCTTTGCATATAGCACAGTCAGCATTGTTATTTTCAGCTATCTGGAACAACTTGTGTAAGCATGCAAAGCAGAACACATAGGCACACAGTACTTGCACGGGCAGGTACACAAAACACTGGCAAATACCACATGGCTCTGGCACTGTGCTTGTGGCTGATGGGGTGATGTTGCTTTCCATCAACAAAGAGTACGGACGTTCCCTGTTTTGTACATGGAAGGTCATTTTTTAATGAGCCTCCCCATGGTTTCCCACGTCTTTTAGCCAGATTTCATCTTGGGGGGTTTCCCCATGCAATGTAAGGCATCTATAGAAATCAAATAATTCCCCTTTACATCACTGCCCACTTTTACTTTATGAACTGCACATACATAAGCAATAACATTCTTTCTTATGTACACAAGATGACGCCATCACTGGTTGTCATGTTTTCTTCTTTTTTTTAAATCAGGTTATTCAATATTGCTTGACAGGACAGAAACTACAGTTACGCTTTATCTACATGCAAAGGTGCTTTTTGACTGGATGTTAATTTTCGTCTTCCTAAAGAAAGGTGTAATAAATAAATAAATGTATACTGTCCATTAATTATCTATTTTGAGCGGATTTTGAACAGATATTGGTTTCATCAGATAATCTGAGTGTTACCCTTTCTTCCATGTGTCCGTTTGAATTCTGCTCTTCTTCTTTCTTCCTTTTTGCAGTCGCCAGGACCTAGAATGTAGACCATGTGTGATCAGACCACCATCGTCACTTGACACTTTAATGAGATAAAATATAGATTGTCTCGACAGACATTGTCTTGTCAACATGAAGATGGCTTGGGAATTATTAAATAAAAGAATGGACGTCCTCAGATTTGAAAGGAAAAATTTTGCAAACACTACGGTGAGCTTAAGATGTTTGAACTTGTAAAGTAGGTCGTTGGTTACTCAGTGCGCAATAGCGCTTGTTTACATCTGGTTTGGCTCTGTTCCAATATCGTAGACTAAAATGCAGAAAGTAGTGTTACTTACCTGAAAATCTCTGTTTTCGTGCAGTTCAGCTCCTACGAATATAGTGGAATTGTCAACACATTAAACATTTACAATACTGCGCAATGAAAACAACCACTATCTACATAATGAAAATGCAAAATAAGGGGAAAGGCCGGACAAGAAATACTAAATAAAACATTGACACAGACCTTGATCGTTTTCTCCTGCTGCAACCTCGACATATTTTGCAAAATATACTTTCGCATAAGTCATCTGAAAAAAGGCAGTAGAAAAGAAAGTGTGACTCGTTTTTTACTTCACCCAGACTGCACATTGTACAAACCCTGTTTTCCTCAGGTATTGCTTGGTACCGTCCGGTTTCAATATACAATGGTAATATTCCCGCCCGCAACTGCGCACAAAGAGATCTTTGGCTTTTACTAAGGTTCATTGTTACATAACGATCTGTGCAATAGGTATCCTTAATATAATCTGTATGTTCTAAGTTTGGGCTTTTGTCATATGCCATAAGACCAATCTTCATACATATGAAATGGTTTCTCTTTTGCATCGCAAAGTCTTTTTTCATTTCCGAGCAAGGCTTTAAAATCACATCCATGCAATAATAACTCTAACCAATCAAGTTTGGCGGAAACAGGAGGTGTGTTTTATTCATAAAGCTCGGGCAATCCGCCCGAGACTTAGGAAAAATACAGCCATGAGAATCGACGGTATAATGTAAACACTTAGGTACTTCTGTAAACCCATATAAAGAAATAATCGAGCATTTCTACTTCTTTACAAATCTAATACATTCGATTGTCGACTTAACAGCCTCAAACCATGACATGTGAAATATTTGGGAGAGTCAATTCTTCATAAATCTAGCAACCAAAACCCGCCATGCGCGGGACAACAAGATCGACAGTATTATAAACAAGGCGCCAAAACAGAGCGACATGCGACGGGCCAATATAGAACCGGCGGATATGATTACGCCACATATTTGAAAATAAAATCCTCAATGTCGTAAATTGTGAGATAGACACATTTTGGAGAGGGGTGCAGGGGGCATATAACCAGTTTTGATCACAGGAATGGCTTAAAGATTACAGCTATCCACCGTGGATCCGATGTTGCAAAATCGAATGGTAAATAGATGTAACATTACGTCAAGGTGAACGAAATAAGAAGACAAAAATTTCTTGACAGGGAAATAAACATATTAAAATGCAAGAACACGTACACGAAAAACAAACCAGGAAAAGAGGAATTTAATAAATTACCAGCTGTGTTATGTGACAACAACAAAGTTCAGCAAAATGGGCGGCACTCCGCCACCCGGGTCCCAGATATATAACAAACGCTAATTGTTTTCTTGTCATGTTGGACGGGAGTCCGCCGAATTCCAGATATCTAAAAATCTTAACCTGATTTTAAGGCAGCCACAAGGGCTCCCCGAACACTCTTGTAGTAGATGAAATTTCCGTATCCCGATAAATGGAGGCCGTCGTAATCGAAGTAGGTGGCATTATTCCGAAACAGGCGGTCATGCCGCAGGGGGAAGATTTTGGGGGACCCTTCGCAACGTGATTTCAGTGATTGGGTGAAGGCACGAAATTTAAGTCATCATTAATGTTTGGATTGCATGGGGGCATCAACAGACGCCACATGGGCAGGCCCAATATGACGTGTTTGACCGAGGGGATTGAACCAATTTCTCCTGCTAAATCAAACAGCTCCCCGGCCACAAAAGTGGGAGGCTTGCGGGATGAGACACACAGGTCGTTGTGGCCCAGCTCAACATACACAATAGACGGGGCCACCAACGGCAGCCTAGGCAGAATTTCAGCCCTAAACCTGGGGATAGTGCATCCGGGCGAACCAAAGTAATGTACTACTGGGTGACTTTGAAGATCAAAATCAGGGCAGACCTTTCGGGTTTGAAAACACTGAGTCAGAGGCGTGCGGCGAATATACAACTCGAGCCGTGACACGAAAGAGCGCCTAGCTACAACGATAGAATCGGGAGAAGCCATATCATCGGCGAAAGATAGAGATGGATCGGAAAATTCTCCAGGAAGACTCACCGAAAAATTTCCGGCAGATCTCAGGGAGACGGCCTCTCTTCGGCACGTCTGGGTTCGGATCTTTAGTCGCCACGTGCTCAGAGCGTGCTCATAAATATTGAAAAGTATGTGCGAGACTGAATTCACGTGTAAGCCAAAGAAGATCGAATATTAAGTAGTTCAGTTCGCGACGTTTTGGCGCCCGAACCCCCAACCTTGCTCGGGCCGTTCAAAATCAATTTATTTGCCGTGTATCAGCTCTTAGTTTGTTTGTGAAAATAAGTTCTTGTTCAACACTACAAAATTTTTTGTGTACGTCCTTGCTCCAGGGGCCATGGTTTTGAAGATTCCACAAAAATACTTCCATGGTGAGTCTGTCATTAGGCATATTGGTAAGTCTATTCCACAAAGCAATAAATGCCCCTTTCCCTCTTAATTCACGTGACATCCAGGCCATGTCTCCTGTTATGGCAAGGACGGGTGCAAATTTGTGTACACCTAAGAAACACAGGATTGCCCTATTCTGGACCACTGAACACTAATCATATTTCTGAAATCCCCAGACACCTGCGGCATAGTCAAGAATGGGGCAAACACACGACTCATATAGAGTTGTGTATAAGCGTGCTATCCAAGTTCTTTTAGAGTCTTAACTTTGCCTAGGATACCACCTATGTCTCTCCCCGCAGAGTCAGCGAGAACACTCGAGGCTGAGGTAAAAGACATGTGCTCATCTAAGTGGAGGCCTAAATACTTGTATTAACTCACAATATCAAGCTTCGTCTCTCCAAAACGGAATTCGTAGGAAGTCCTTCTTGCTCCTTTTTTTCCTAAAGTGCATGATTTGTGTTTTTCCTTGGTTTATCATGAGTCTCCACTTAGAGCACCATTCAGCAGCAATATTTAGCATTTCCTACTCCATGCAAATTGCCTCCATATTTTGAATGGGCACACGCCTCCATTCCTTCCGTTGGCACCACTGGGCAGGGCATTTACAACTTGCCCCCATTCTTCAAGGGTCTGATTTGTCTTTGTTTCACTTACTCACTCACTCGTCCTCTTGCACGTGGTGCGTAGAGCAAACTGAAGATACCAGGAATATCCACCTCCTCTACTCGTAGCTGCTTGCTGCGCCTGATGGAGAGTGATGTTAATACTTTGCAGGTTACGGGTCACGACATCCAACCAGCGGGTGCGGGGCGCTCCACTTGTTCGCCGCTATCATGCCTGCTTAGTGTTGAAGTGTTTGCCCTTCTAAACTACTTACAGATATAAAGAAATGAAAATACCGGATACGAATCTCAATTAAGTACAAATACAGTTCTAGTACGGTAAGGAATTACTATAATGCCAGTGGTAGCAACAGACCTTCACAAAGAACCCATAATCACTCCACACCAAATATACCTTGGTGGGAATACAAGCAACTTTTATTGACTGCCATTAAAAATAACAAATACGAAGCCGTTTACAGAACAAAATTGAAATCTTTGCACGAATCGTCACGCCTGATATATACAAGGATTCAGTTATGAACAATGTCAAGGTTTGAAAGAAAACAACTCTGTGGTACTTCTGCCGTCAATTATAGCACAGTAGTCTAGTAGGTTGCGATCATTAGATTCTATATATTAAATTACAAACTATGATATTGCTTGAATTCCTGCAGTATTGTTTTAAAATCCATGCAAAGTTTGGGAATCCTGCCGATACATGTACCCATGCGTTAGAACGTTTGTGTGGCAATGATTGACTTCAACCCTATTTGATAACGCCTGTATGTAGTTCCTTCATCCTGACAAGAAACTGTCAGTTAAACACCGAATCGCGGAAACACTACCCTTGATTTAACACTTTCAGTCAAGTAAATCTGTTTTCAGTCAAGTAAATCTGTAAAATGTTTCTTCTGTGCCCTTTTCGTCACCCGCTGACAACAGTTCTTTGTAACACATTCAACATTCTCGTGTTCGCTATCTTGCTATCAGTAGACTAGTGACTGAGACAAACTATGAATAAACACTGGCTACATACACAAAGACTTAAATTTATAACAAAGTAAGATCCGAGGCATCAGTGTACATGTGCATGGAAAGTTTCCAAACTTATATTGTGGCAGTGCCAGGCAACGAATGAAACGTTACCATCATTTCAAGTACGATCATCTCACTTACCGCAACAGTGTACATTACCGTTCAAATCCAGCGCTGAGAATCTCCAAAAGAGACAATTCAGGACACAACAGAAGATGATATTTCCATTTCGCGAAAACAAGCGATAAACTTCAAAATTCAGGCGGGCTAGCTCGGAAGATGTTTTGTTGTTTGAAGAGAATTTCGGTGTACTGCTTGGCCCCTGTAACGCTGGGCCAAAAGAAAATATAGTGCCCGTCACGGCTGGCCTAAATTCGCATTAATCTCGCCCTCACTTGCTCACTCAATTACACTGGCTTGCTTTCTCTATTGCTCGCACACAGACATACACACACACACTGACCGGCCAATTGCTTGCTTGCTCATTCAATCCCACTACACTTAATTTCTCCAGGGTGAACATAAACATTTTGAGAAATATTTCTGGCTTCAGCTAAACACAGGTTGTAATCTGGTCGTCTGTCTCATAAGTTGTCCCATCAACCATCACAACTACAGTGTAGTGGCCACTTGCAATTGTTTGTCCATATTGGAAATCTATACTGGAAAGGAATGACAAAATAATGTGAAAAGGCCCGGCACATATAATTATTGACTATTTGTAGTTATATTGGCATTTTTTTCTTTACTTAATGGCATGTAAATACATTCAAGCCATTTGGCATTTGCTCCTGTACCTTTTGTGATCCAGCACAACAGGCATTGCGCAAAAAAATGAAGGTCAGTTAGTAATAGATACTAAAAAAAAATAGTCACACTTTTTGTACTCTACCTTATTGAAGCCTCATCTCAAAACTTACCACTGCTGCCTTAATAGGTAGGTGATCTCTGCGTCATCTACTACTATCCGTACAGTCTCACCAAGGCTGAATTGTACAGGACGTTGTTTTTTTAGTCCTGGCTTCAAGTTCATCTTTTTACTCGAAGGACCAGCACAAGACTTAAATATGCCAAAATTTTGGCGCGTTTTCTGCTACCTGCAAAATAACATTAAACTTGTTTCATGTAGCATCCTCGTACGTACGTTTTGCTTAGAGTACATACTGTTTCATGGTGAATAGAATAAATAATGATCGATAATAAGATAATGATGACCCAATAATTATCATATATATGATGTAGATTAATTTCAAATTGACACAACAAGCATGTCTATGGGTAAGAGGCAAAGACGTCAACCCAAGATAAGCTGCTTACCATACAGAGCAAGTTAGCTCAGATGAATCTGGGATAAACACATCGTATATGACAGCTTGCAGTGTGGTTGTTTTGTCATCCATCAGGTCTAATTCAATGCAATGTTGATGAATACGGACAGCAACCGAGGTGTTCCACACACGCATTGCGACTTGTTTGCGAGGCCAACCCTAAACAGCATAGCCAAGACATGTAGCATTATGCAACAAATTATGCTTGTGTCGTATTACGTAAAATTTCATCTGCTTGACGTGACGGGGGCGTCGGTGAGTCCGTATCGGCCTTTTACGGCCGACGGCACCGCGTAGATGCCAAGGGGTGGCCATGAGTATTCCAGTCAAGCCTGGCCGTAGGCCATCAGTCAGCTAAAATCATCTCAGGGTTGGAATCCTTCGATGAGCGAAACTTGTTGTCCCCCGATGTAGGATGTAGAGTGGTCGCCTATCGATCTCGCTATATCACCGCTATTTTGCAATGTCCGTACGCCGAAATAAAAAGTCAATCTGCCATCACGTTTCCAATGGGAGTCTCGCGAGCACATCATGGCGGAGGTCACGGAGACAAAACTTTTTCTCAGCTCTCTTTCTTCCTCAGCTCTCGCTAACGGGGCCGGGGTGAGGGACAGGCTTACCGAGGCATAGGTTAGATCCCATCGTAAGTCCTGTCATTCTTCTTCCTCACCGTATCCAGTTTGTTTATAATCCTCTCGTTACTCAAAATTCCTATCAAGCTGCGCGTTTCCTCGTAGCTACTTCACTGACATGCTTTATAGGAACAAGCTTGGGGGAGAAAGCACTTAATGAAATGCAAACAGGGATAAGAAAACTGATGGTTACTGAATATAAACAAACTTGACCGACTGAGTGAAACAAATTTGACACTAGCTGCCACTTTGACAAACGACCGTCGGAAATTTTTGTAGGTCGCTCAGTTCCTTGGCATACCGACCGATGCCGAGCATCAGATTCTCCCGAGTGTCCTTGGCTTCGAAGATTCAGAACACCACGGTTTTCTGCCAAGAGTTCGGACACGGTGGTCAAATACGGGCTCAAAATCTCCCATGTCTAGCCGAATTCGAACCTTCTTCGATGATGTTCCATCTGACGTAATTCGAACGGAACCCGTGTTCTATTTAGGTCATCTGCGGTCATTGCAGGTAAAACCGTGCTTTCTGGCATTTTCCTCCCAACTAACTTGAATCAGGCGAAAAATATAGTTTTTAACCAATATAAACAATTTTCTGGACATTACATCTATGCTTTCACTTTGTTTGGAACCTGTAATATGTAACGAAGCTACTGGCGTTTTTGTTGGTGACCTTGAATATCATAAGTGTTGTTTACACCGGTATCAATAACACCCTCCCGCTCTCCGTGCGGCATGACATGCGTGCAAACATCGTTTAAGATCTCCACCAAGAATAGTCCAACATAACTCATTGACGGCTCAAAATGACCGCAACGGTTTTCCCGAGATTTCTGTTTTTGGGATTTTTAAAAAATGCCTTAGATTTTGAATTATTGGTAATTAAGTCCGAAAAATGCCATTTTTACGCATATTTTTGACTGTAACTTTGCTTAAAATTAAAAATTAAAAAATCCCAAAAACAGAAAGTTTTATTTGCCTCTCAGATGACGAAAAATATAAAAATCGAGAATTTGCCATGGCACTTGCGGCCCATCTTATCAAGAGTATGGTCAAATTGAAGGCCTTCCTAGAAACAGAAAAAAAATCGTCTTTGGAAGCAAAATCGAAACGAAACAACTATCTCAATTCAAACGGGAAGATTCAAACTATCTAAAATTGCGAATTTAATTTTATTTTGAATACATTTTCCCTGTCATAACATCTTGTTTATTTTGAAATATTTTACGGTTAGCAAATAGTAGGCCTCTTGTAACCCGATACTCTTTCGAACTCGCATAGCAACGGGAAAGAATACCCTAGCAACCGACCGCCGTGGGATGCTCTCTATTGTGCACCTAGAAGGTATTTTTAAATGAGCCTCCCCCGACGTTTAGACAGTTTTTATCTTGGGGTATTTCCCCGTACCATGTAAGGCACCTGTAGAAGATAAATACTTTCCTTGTAAATCATTGCCCACTTTTACTTTCCAACCTATACATACATAAGCGATAACATTCTTTTTATGTACACTGATCTTCTGTGTTGCACCAACGGCCAAATAGACTAAAAGTTAGATGAGATGAGACAAACGTATCTAAGCTGAGAGAAAATTATGCTTTCTTACATTGATTCCTGGCACTTTTACAGGTAGTCATAGATGGTCGCACTGACACGCGCATGGAAGCAGTTTAATCTTCGTGGGGTCCTACCCGTCTTCCATCGTTCCCTTCGCACAGAATGATTAGTTTTCTGCGTGGATTTCATACGCAGTCAGGCACCCCTGGCCGCCCTTGTTGCCAATCTCTCACCTTCCATAGAGATGTTATACATCTTCAGCCAGCTATAACAGAACAGGCGACTCTTTTTAGACCTACTTGCAAATTATGTATCACACTACGATGTAATCATAGTCAGGTGAAAGCCTATCCGTGGGTTGTGAATCAGGTGGAAGCTGAGTCGTGGGCAGTGAAGATGTTTTGCTGATGTTAATGGCTCTGCGGCTTCATTGCAGTAACGTCTTGCTCTTTGGATTTCATCCTGTACAAATACAGTATGGATTTTTATAAGATGTAATTTCACGCATAAACCTACGAGAGAGCTATAAGTGAATAAAGAATACAATGCAATACACTCAATACAACACATGCAACCACCATGTTTTAGAAATATACATCGCAAAATATCTCATTATTATTGTCTCGAAATCCATTAGAATAAAAGAAATTTCACTGCTACTAGTAAGTGCAAACTTCATTTTGGTGGTGTGGCCGTCTGAGTTTTTCTTAAAACTACAACAGTCAAAGCTAATAACTTTATTGTTCACTTACAGTAAGCTGACTGTTTTTATAATACCTTTATTGTTAACTTTGTGTTCAGTTGGCTGCCCAAGCTCGGCAAGAGAAAAATGAGCAGGTATACCCAGAAATCATCTCATGGTAGTCACTAACAGCTAATGCCTTACCCCACGCATGCTAGTGTAAAATTCCTTGACCCTGACAGAACCACAAAACGCTGGGAACAAGCCTGAAGCTGATTTGTTTCTATAAATCAGCAGGTGCCATGTATGGATCAAATACTATGGCAAATCCAGGACATATTAATTAACAATAAATAAGTATTGCCTTGAACATTATTTGATATGTTTAACTTGTGATTTGCTTGAAAGTATATAATGTATTGAAGACACCACAAGGTTCTAAATACGACCTGCGTAATGGACTATTTCACATTCTCCGTGCTCAACTTGCAGTCATACCAATGGAAGATATGACAATAAGTCTTCTAGTATACCAGGTTGTAGCTTACCGTGACATAAACCTAATATTTCTTGTGAATCAGGCAACAATAAGTAACATGGCTGGTAGAAATATGACTATCTATAACATGTCACCAGATTGTAGTCAGTGTTTTCTTACTAACTGCGAGGTGTCGTTAACTTTAAATGGTACAATTACTAAAAATGTATTAGCTTGTTCCACTCATACCAATAGAACACTGTCAGGTTAGCAAAGGACGTAGATTGGCCAAATTTCTGAATCTGAACTACTTCTGCCATACAATGAATTGAAGGCGCTTTCATTTTCATCGACAAGGTTTACAGAAGCATCAAAGTAGCCTAGAAATCCATCTTGGGTTCACTGACTTCTTAAAAAAATTAAAGGTAGGGTGTAGTCAATATCTCAGACAGGTGCTTACAGATATACTCAATATCAAAAATGTTGTTACAGTTTTTAATAAGTCTCCATTAATTCCTCAGTAAACCATGTGCATGCCGATGTGCTGGTAAAGGCATGGGCAATGTTTTCCATCAACTAAGCTTGATGTTACTTTCATGACAATGGTCCTGTCATCGAAGTCAACATGCCTAAAGGTGGCTATGTTCTGGAAAGACCCAAATGGTGGAAAAGGCTTTGCACAGAAACCAGTTGAGCATTAAAATTTCCTATGACAGGAGAAAATGTTCATCTATGATTAAAATCCTTCTGTACAATACTATGTTTAGTAACAAAATGGTAAGAGTAAAATATGAGCACCATTTCTGAGGAGTATAAGCAATGAGGTCAAGTATAAACAAGCATGGTTAAAGTTTACACTCTATATATCAAATGAAATTTCAAGACCTAACCTTGACTGTCATAGCAATTTCAAGAAAAAAGGTCAAGCGAATCTAAAGGAAGGAGACAGTTGTGGCAGAGGATGTGATACTTTATTCAAATACTTAACATATAATTTTATATGATAAATATTGATCGTATTCCTTGTACATCTGTGTTCTGTAATTTGCATTTAATCTAACATACTGTACTTTGTAAAACGAGGTATCATACTAAGGTAATGAGTTTCTCATCTTCTTACTTTCTGGACCTTATATCTCCTTCAAACGAGAAGTTTCAAAGGTCAAAATACCTTCAGAATGAAAACTCTTTTCTATTCCTGGGAATTTTGTAGTGTACTCTAGAGTAATCTAACGTGGACCCCTAGGGCGTACTCCACCCCAGCTACGAGGGAAGCTGTAGCTTCCCCTCATCCTGTAAGGATGGAACGCCATCCTCATTCTAATCTTTGTCTGGGCCAGTACCCTCGCCAGGGTCAGTACCCGGTTCCCTGGCTCCATTTCTCCTGGACGCAGAGCTGGCTCCGCCCCTCGTAGACGCCAACCCAGCTCTGTCCCTCCTGGACGCCGGCCCTCCTGGATTGCTCCTGGACGAAGAGGCCGCTCCACCCCCATCACGCTGATCCAAATACTCACATTAAATGCAACAGCCAGGTCAATATAGTCCTGCATCTGGAAAAAAAAAACAGAGCATGTTATGTCTTTGGCAACATATGACACCTTTTTGCTAGAGGGGCGTTCATTTATTTAAATAGCTTTACTCATACAGGACTGGTACTGAATATTGAAAATTAAAGGATGAGAGAAATATGAAAAAAAATACCTGTGTGTGGACATGACCAGCTATCGTCATCTCTGGTTCTGATAACGACCAGGGAGCCTTCTGAGCACCATTCGGCAACTAGTGCTAGTATGTCTGTCCTAGTTATCCCGTAACTGGTTGCACGGCCAAACATCCACGTCCGCCATGAGGTCACCTGTTGTGTTCTCGGTGGCTGGTGGGGCGTCCTAACCTGTACAGTAGATAAAACCAGTTCAGTTTGTTTATTTAGCCTGGAAGGTGCATCGCCTACTGGCGTTTTTCAATTCCTCCTTCGGGCCGGGGAGACCCCAACATAAGATAACACAAAATTTTAACAACTGATCAAAATCAAATCAAATGTCAACTTAAATAATTAAACGATTCGTTCGTAAGCCATCAATTATTTACAATACAAACAAATCAATATAACTTAATATAATAGTAGCAATAACAAGAATAACAGATTCAGGCAGTGGATTAACTTCAAATCAAAGTAACGAAAAGCGGAATTTGCATATCAATGTGTCGCTGGTCGGGCAGTGTTTGTTACAAAGTAGATTTGTAAATGAAAAATAACAGTCAGAAACGAACATAAATGTCAGTCTTAGAATTGAAACGTGATACAGAAATCAAACAAAACGATCCACTAGATATGACAGGAACTAAAGTTGAAATATATACAATCAGAATCCTTTAGTCCTGGTCATACAATCGTTTAAACTGTGATTTTGATAAAATACAAAAAATCAGGCAACTTGGATTTCTATTGGAGTTTGCCGCAACGAAACTTCATAAATCAAAATATACATCTCCATGCCATGTTGTCTGTGTAAAAGTATATGAACAATTATAAATAGGAGATGCTGAGAATAGTATAAATAACTTTAAAGTGGAGCACCAGAGGCTTCCAGGAGTTTTTATTTCATTAACTATTACCCCCCCCCCCCGCAAAAGTAACAAGTTTTGCATCAGCGGCTGGGGAAAAAGATCAGACGTGTCCTGCCGTTCTGGACGATCAGGGAGGCCCCGAGCCGACCGGCGACTACCGAGGTTTTCTTGATGTGGACGATGCGATCAATGACTACGTCTACGAATGAGCAGTATTCATCAGTCAAACAAATTAACACAATTAAAAAGATATTCATATTTTGTGTTTATCATGGAAACCAACATCCACAACCCCAGAGACTGGTCCTTTTGGGATACACCACAGACCATCTCAGGTCCCCTGTGGCAGCGAAGATAAGAAAATAAGAAGAAAAGCATGGTATTCATCATTGTATATATTGAGACAGCAAATGGCAATTTAGTGTACATGTAGCACAGATAAGTTACTTTTTTCTTAAACAAACCCTTACTAACATATATGAACAATGAATGGTAATAAAAACATCATCTAACACATATATCTCAGCACATGAATTTGGCTTCTTCAGTTAGTTATAGTACAAAAAATTGGGCATTCTGAGGACAATATATATTACCCGTGTCAGATGTTCCATGTCTTGGCTGGCCACACTCACATATCCGGAAACCTTTCGAGAGTCTTGCTTTTGTGTACGATGTGCAATTGTGAGTCATTTTCTTCTTCCTCCTCACTGTCTGAGTCAATATCTATGTCATCCGCATCTGTCTAGAAATAGAATGTGGGGTCATTCTTATCTGACGGGCTGATAACTGGAGACAATGTCGCAAATGACAGTTCATGCATATTGGCTTTCGGCTACATACACTGGCAGGTTGTGTAATCTGGTCGTCTGTCTCATAAGTTGTACCATCAACCATCACATACCAAGCCTTTGAATCTTCTTGTAGATGGCATGTGTAAGGTAAAACGCACAGCCCTCCCTTGTGCAGGTCGGAAAGACGGGCCGAACTGGATCTATGTTTAGTGGTTCACCAGCGTTGGATAAAGGTGGTAGCATCGGAGGGACTTTGGAGAAGTAAACGTGCATTGGGTTTAGCTTCATTTTATGACTTTCTGCTCAGGTGCCGAGATTGTCAAAGTCGGTTCGGAGATTGGAGGTTACGCTGATTTTCCGGCTTTCTGCTAGATTAAGGTCGTCGACAAATTTCCACCTTCTTGCTAAGACGTCTACACTGGCGTTGTTAATAAGGGCAAGAAATATCAGGGGGCCAATGACGGTACCCTGCGGGAGGCCACAGGTGGTAACTGACCAATCCCAGTGAACTCCTTTGTAGAGGACTCTTTGTTTCCGGTCGGTCAGGAGGCTGCATATCCACCGCGTGAGCGAGGGTCGAAGGCCCAGGTTGATCAGACAGGTAACCGCTAGGAGGTGATTGACACGATCGAAAGCTTTCGAAAAGTCCGTTGTAACGAGACTAGTGATTGTACCCCTCTCATCGGAGATCTTCGCAAGTTGGCGAAGTACTGTTATGGTACTTTGGCTTCCCAGACATGGAAAGGGAAAACCAAGAGGGGAAGTAAGCATCTACAGAGATTCCCTGAAAAGGACATTAGCCTCGAAAAAGACATCATGATCCCTGTAATTTGGGACGGGAATGCATTGAAAAACTGGAAAGAATTGGCATAAGCCAGAAAGCAAGGAAAACCGCAATGTAATGCGTTGTGTACGTTTGCCAAATTGATATCCACCTCACGGCACGAAAAACGGTATTTAAGCGTGCTGAAACCATGCGTAATGTTGACGTATTTTCCTTCTTTACGGACCTATACACCACTTATACGAGTACGTAAATATTGCCTTTAAGTGGTCTTTCCGTAGGTCCGTGTTAGTCCTTATTTTCCGGTTTTCCAGTTGTCTTTCAGCAGCTTAAAGATGTTGTAAATGATTATTAAAACCCCCTTAAAACTTGTTTAAAGTTCACGTTTATTTGATCTAAAGCCTCTTTACGTCTTATATACAGGTGCATTAAGAGGATTATAACGTGTGTTTAGGTGCCTTTTCAGCAGCTTAAAGTTGCCATAAATACTTATTAAAACGCCCTTAAGACATGTTTAAACTTCACGTTTATTTGATCTAAAGCCTCTTTACGTCTTATATACAGGTGCATTAAGAGGATTATAACGTGTGTTTAGGTGCCTTTTCAGCAGCTTAAAGTTGCCATAAATACTTATTAAAACGCCCTTAAGACATGTTTAAACTTCACGTTTATTTGATCTAAAGCCTCTTTACGTTTTATATACGTGTGCATTAAGTGGATTTTAACGTATGTTTATGTGCCTTTTCAGCAGCTTAAAGTTGCCATAAATACTTATTAAAACGCCCTTAAAAGATGTTTAAACTTCACGTTTATTTGATTTAAGGCCTCTTTATGTCTTATATACGTGTGCATTTAGTGGATTATAACGTGTGTTTAGGTGCCTTTTCAGCAGCTTAAAGTTGCCATAAACACTTATTAAAACGCCGTTAAGACATGTTTAAACTTCACGTTTATTTGATCTAAAGCCTCTTTATGTCTTATATACGTGTGCATTTAGTGGATTATAACGTGTGTTTAGGTGCCTTTTCAGCAGCTTAAAGTTGCCATAAACACTTATTAAAACGCCCTTAAGACATGTTTAAACTTCACGTTTATTTGATCTAAAGCCTATTTACGTCTCATATACGTGTGCATTAAGAGTCTATGTTTTTCGTTTTAGCATCTAAAAGTTGTCATATATACGCACTAAAACACCCTTAAGACATGTTTAAAGTTCCCTCTGTACGTCTCATATACGTATGAATTAGGTTGATTATAAGGTGTGGATAAGTGCCATTTTAGCAGAATAATTTCAAAGCAAGAAAATACAATGGATGACACTTTGAAATTTTATTGAATCACGAGAAAATATTACATGGAAAAGTAAAAAAAAAACTACAGCCTACTAGGTATTTGTGGCCTATTATTCTGATGTAGTCGGCAGTTGAAGCAATCACAACGGTTGCGCAATTCCGTGCAGCATCCAAGTCCGGATCCACAGTAACATGTCCAGTGTCGGACGAAGCGTCTCGGCGTAAGTTAAAAAGAGCACACAGTTCCATCTGGCCACCACAGGAATAAGAATCCGGTAAGATCTAGAGTAGTGGCCGATATGACTCGTGTTGTTGGATGGTCTTGGACTCTTGGATCCTTTGGACGCGAAACATGTTCAGCTTGCAGTCTCGGCTTCTATTAATCCGGATGGTCGTGATTTCCCAATCTGTGTCGATTTCCAACAGCATCAACTTGTACAGAATGATAGCCACCTCCTCTCTTTGCGTCAAATTCCGTCAACGGGGGTCCTAGGCGGTAACGGCCACAACTTACGGATTACAACAGGTCCAAACGTTCTTCAATACTTCTCTTCAAATGAACGCCTGGAAAATAACCGCTCCGTGCCGGTAAATTTGAACCCCCACTCTTTTCTGCCATTGGATACATCCTATCACATGACACAGCCGCTGTGTATGTATAGTATGCCGGCCACAGACGGAGGCGCGCCCCATGGCGCATACGCGTACGAATTAACGCTGAATAAATTTATCTAGCCTGCCCACGCATATCACAATAACCAAAACAAACACGGAAAGACACTGTCTGTGTGCCCAGACTGTTATTTCTTGACGCTTGCTTGCAGATAAAAAAGTAAACATCATTCGTACATTTACTTGTAGAAAAGCTCGCCGTTTAATAGTAAGAAGAACATAGAGAAAACACCACTCACTACACAAAACGCTATGTCTACTACATCCGTATTCTTCAAGCAGAGGTTGAGATATTAATAGTGTAGTAGTCGGGATTTCTACCGGCGCTTAGCTCTCGGCTCAACTTGCCACAAAAAAACAGGCGGCCTGAGTTAGACCCTGGAAGTTCAGAACATATATGCGGTATATTAAAAAGTGAAGAGTCTCCTCCTTTTCGCATAAACTGCGCTTCAAACATGCCGTATGTTCAGCAGAAAAAGGCAACATTTCATAAAACCTTTGAGACTGTATAAGCCAATAAATAAAACGGGGCTGGTGCCCCCCGTTCGCTTAAACTACGCGGATTCAAAGATTAAACATGTCGTTTGTTCAACAGAAATACGTAACATTTCATATACGTCTTGGCAACATATAAGCTAAACGGGGGTGGTCTCCCCTAGTTTGCTTAAACTGCGCGGATTCAAAGATTAAACATGTCGTATTTTCAACAGAAATACGCAACATTTCATATACGTTTGGGCAACATATAAGCTACACGGTGGAGGTCTCCCCTAGTTCGCTGAAAGTCTTAAACTGCGCGGATTCAAAAATTAAACATGTCGTATGTTCAACAGAAATACGCAACATTTCATGTACGTTTTGGTAAAATATAAGCTAAACGGGGGAGGTCTCCCCTAGTTCGCTTAAACTGCGCGGATTTAAAGATTAAACATGTCGTATGTTCAACAGAAATACGCAACATTTCATATACGTTCTGGCAACATATAAGCTAAACGGGGGTGGTCTCCCCTAGTTCGCTTAAAAGTGCGCGGATTTAAAGATTAAACATGTCGTATGTTCCACAGAAATACGCAACATTTCATATACGTTCTGGCAACATATAAGCTAAACGGGGGAGGTCTCCCCTAGTTCGCTTAAACTGCGCGGACTCAAAGATTAAACATGTCGCATGCTCAACCAAAATACGCAACATTTTATATACGTCTTGGCAACATATAAGCTAAACGGGGGAGGTCTCCCCTAGTTCGCTTAAAAGTGGGCGGATTCAATTGAAAGATTAAGCATGTCGTATGTTTGACAGAAATACGCAAAATTTCATATACGTCTTGGCAACATATAAGCTAAACGGTGGAGGTCTCCCCTATTTCGCTGAAAGTCTTAAACTGCGTGGATTCAAAGATTAAACATGTCGTATGTTCAACAGAAATACGCAACATTTCATATACGTTTGGGCAACATATAAGCTAAATGGGGGAGGTCTCCCCTAGTTCGCTTAAACTGCGCGGATTTAAAGATTAAACATGTCGTATGTTCAACAGAAATACGCAACATTTCATATACGTTTGGGCAACATATAAGCTAAATGGGGGAGGTCTCCCCTAGTTCGCTTAAACTGCGCGGATTCAAAGATTAAACATGTCGTATGTTCAACAGAAATACGCAACATTTCATGTACGTTTTGGCAATATATAAGCTAAACGGGGAAGGTCTCCCCTAGTTCGCTTAAACTGCGCGGATTCAAAGATTAAACATGTCGTATGTTCAACAGAAATACGCAACATTTCATGTACGTTTTGGCAATATATAAGCTAAACGGGGGAGGTCTCCCCTTGTTCGCTTAAACTGCGCGGATTCAAAGATTAAACATATCGTGTGTTTTAGAGAAATACGCAACATTTTATATACGTCTTGGCAACATATAAGCTAAACGGAGGAGGTATGCCCTAGTTCGCTTAAACTTCGCGGATTCAAAGATGAAACATGTGGTATGTTCAACAGTAAAACGCAACATTTCATATACGTCTTGGCAGCATATAAGCTAACGGGGTAGGTCTTCCCTGCGTACACGACGGTTCGAAATAAATTATACATGGCGTATATTCAACAGAAAAACGCAACGTTTCATATAACGTAAGGGAGCGCATATAAGCCAAACGTAAGAGGTCTTCCCTGTTCGAATTATACCTTGCGCACAGAAAGATTGAATATATACGTCACATGCTTTCGGAACAACAACACAGAAGAGTATTGTATTTGACTTTGCTGAGGTATTAACATAAAATTTTGTGCCGGAAAACGTAATTGTCAGTTTTGACTGTAAATCTTGCCACTGTTGTAAAAAAGATGACGCAATGCTTTATCAAACACCAGATAAAGGCTTATTATATTTGACATAGCCGAGGTAATTTTGGTAAACATGTATTTTGTAACAGATCTAGAAAAACGGTATTTGTGAGTTTTGACAGAAAATATAACCACAGTGTTAAAACAGTAATACGGATTATTTTTTATAACTTTTTAAGACATTTAAGTTGTCTTTTCGGCATACTAAAATAGATGTAAAATTCACGTAAAGAAACACGACAGATTAAGTTACATTTACACACGCTGAAATCTTACGTAAAGGCCAGATGTATGTTTCCGATGCCTTTAATACATCTTAAACTCTTCTGAAATATTTCTCCGCCTTTAAGGGCTTTATACGTATCTCTGAAACTTTGCTTAAATAGTTGTTTTCGTGCTGTGCCTGTCATTCTTTAAGGACATAAGCATTTAAGCTAACATACAAGAAAACGTAAAACACGGCATGGTCCATAATTATAATTACACTCAATCATTTTAATGTACAACGATTCCGCACAATTAATTATTATAATTTGGAAACATTCATGGTTGTCAATCATTCTCTCTTCATACACATATAAGTGCTGTATTTTCATGTAACTGCCACCCCCCCTAACCCCCCACCCCACCCCCACCCCTTTGTAAACGGGCTGACAAAACATTGTGCCTGCGGATAACATAACCACAGATTTAGATGGCTTTCCTGGGTTACTGTGGCAAGCAGCCTTCAGGTCGGACGCTGTTATGCGACCAGCTCTTTGTCTGTACCAGACATTTGATTTCGCCTGGTCTCGTGTGCTCTCTTCAATTGCGTTGATTTGGCCTGGTGTCAGAGAGAGATTTTCATTTACTTCGGAACACTTCTCTAACAGCTCATCAAAACTTAGTTCCATATATTTAGGTTTAGGAAGTGTGATGTCTTTTGGAACATACCTGTCATTGAAGGGAGCGACGAGGGAAAGGATACCTGAACGTCAGCCGGATTCGGAAAGCTCCGGGGAAAAAATTCCTTCTATTCATCACAGCTTGTACCACTACAAGCTTCCGTGTTCCCTCTAGCTCTGACAGTGTGCGTGTGACCGATCGGGTAATGATGCCTTTCATCAACAAAGCATTTTTTTTTCTTTAGCGACTGAAAATCTATTATATGGTACGTTTCGGACATGTGTTGGCGCTGACCAATAACACTCGTATTGGGTAACGGTTTTTGATTTCCTTAACCTTGCCCCAACTTCCGCGGCAAAAAATCCTGCTCGCTCAGATATTCTAGATGATTAGATGATCTTGGCTGGCACGCTTTTGTCCAGGGAAAGATATATCCCGGGTTCCCTTTGATATGGGTGCGTCTATCTGGAAAAACAGTGAGGAAAATATCACTGCATGAATTTGCACCGTCCATAATGTCTTTTCTAATCCTTAAGAACACCATATTGACAATTTTCTTTAAATATTGACACTGTACCTTACTTCTCTTAGGTGCACCTGAATTTCGTTTAAATAAAGAGTAACAGTGATTTACACCAGGTAAACAATACTAAAGAGGATCAGAGGGGCACACGCTGAACTATGATGGTTAGAGTAAAAATACATACATATCATTACATACATTTTCATACTCATTAACAAGTTGAATCATTCACATAGTTCTGATCCCATTGTGTTCTATCTTTCATCAGTTCAATTAGGTCCTTATCATATAGTCCAGTCTCGGCTTCAATAAAGTTCTTTAGCGTGAGGTATGGACGTCCCCTTCTCCTATTTGCTTCTGGGGACCACAAAAGTAGTTTACCGGCTGGTTGGTCATGTCGAACAACATGTACAACAAGGCTTAACCGGCATCGCCTGACATCAGTTGAAATAGATGGAAGAGGCCCATGCAGTGTTGTGTGTTCCCACCAAAGTTTGTTGCATACAACACGTAGCATCCTGGTAAAGGAACCATCCAGTTTCCTGGTCTGAGAAGTATTCAATGTCCAAGACTTATTTGACATAATACAAGACTGGAATACTCTAGTTTTTGTTTCTTTTCTGATGTGAGATTTCCAAATCTTTTGGAGCACATGTATGGCACACCATGCTTGGCCAATCTAACCTCCATGTCACGTTTCATATTAGTGTAGACCCCCAGATATATTAAGTCAGTAACCTTCTCGATTGCGGACCCATCAGAGGCATAGAGCTGCTCTAGAGATGTGGGATTTAAATGAATGAATTTAGTTTTTGATGCATTGAGCATTGGGGTACAGTCCAATAGTTTGACATGCTGCTTCGACTCTGTAAAGAAGGTCTTGTGCAACTTTTATTGAGTCTTCAAGAAGAGCAAGGTCGGGAAGGGTCTCCGCCGGGTAGGGACGACTACACCGACGGTGCAGGGTAAGACCGTCTGTGATGGATGTCCGCATGGCATAATCCAAACATATAATAAAGAGATCTGGGGCCCTGTAAAACACCAGTATCTACACTGAATGGAACTGTCTCTCCATCAGGGGTTCTGGTTTGCTTCCCCTTTTTGAAACCTATAATACGATCTTGTGACACCTTGTAGCTTGCCTGTTTCTTGTCTGTTGCTGCATTTTGGCACACGACTTCGAGAACCTTGATTGATGATGCTTTCGATTTCTTCCTACGTATTACGAACGACATTGATTTCACAGGAACAATGAAACCGGATGTTGCCGGTCACGCTTGGAGTCGTGGGATATGTGAATTCGGCGAATTCATCCATGTTATCATCCAACATGAGGCCCATGCGTGGCGTAGCGGATTTCGAGCTTTCGGTGAAAACGATCTATACGGTACAATGTAACAATGAACTCTGCTTCGATTTAGTACGGTATAATGTAGAATTGAATTTTGCTTCGGTAGACGACGGTACTAGGAACGAAAGAACTCTCATTCAATATAGTCCAGTACAATACGACAACGAACTCTTGCGTCGATAATCTAAGAGTAACAAATGAGAATATGACTTCAGTGCAGTGGGTATTTGCCATAACTCTGCTACCATGCAAACTAAAATGACTAGTATTTCTTTATTTTATTTTCTATTTTTTTTTTCTCTAATTTTCCACATACAATGAAAATGGAGGGTATGGCGGAACAGTTGTCAAGGGACACCTTTTTAAAGCCGCCATACCAAAATCATAACAATGATACATCAATTGATAATACACATAAATACAAGAACAAATATCATAATCAACGTAAAGCTCAAATCAGCTTAACAACAAACATACATTTTAAGTCCAAATCTTTGAAATAAATATAGTCATAATATAGGGCAAATTGGCGTGGCCTTGTAGCAAGGCAAGTGGCGCAACCGCATGCTAAAGACCACGTGCAAGCCTGCTCTGGGCTGAAGTTTTGTCGGAATCGATTTTGCATAATGAAGATAGTTTTCGTTTAAAGGCAGTCACATCAGACGGGCTTGTGGCTGTAGCTCCCAGTCCTCTAGTTTCAATGGGAAGTTTGTTCCAAATTGTGATAAGTCGAGGTGTAAATGAGGGGGCAAATGAAGATGATCTTACTCTCTGAGGGACTAACATGTGTGCCCTGAAACTACGTGGCGTTCTTGAAGGGAATGCAGCTAACCTTGCTAGATCCGAATCATAAACCTTTGCATGGGACTTAACGAATACACAGCATCAGATATCTCCCTCTGGTAAGACAGTGGCAACAAGCCTATTCTAGACAGTCTAGACTTGTAACCTATGTGTTCAGCGGCAGGCCCGAGGATGTATTTCGTTGCCCTCCGCTGAACACCCTCGATCAGGGATGTGAGATTACGTGATGTGGAGCTCCATGCTGACGAACAGTATCCCAAAACACTTCTAACAAGAGACAAATACAATGTCTTACGGATATCAGTGTTGGGATTGTAACCTATGGAACGCTTGATAAAGCCAAGCATTTCATTAGCTTTGGCCAATATGCAATACATACGGTATTCCTTTTGTACGTGCTCCAGCACGGAATCCATATTGTAAATGGCTTAATATCCCCGGATGGAGGTCTGTAACATAGGACTTAAGCAACTTTCCCTAAACTGGGTAGCTGTGTCTCACAGACTAGAATTTCATCACGGGGTTCCAAGTCGTGCCTGTGGAGACTGCTCACCGATGCTCGAACGGCTAGAAGTATGCCACCACCAGTTTTATTAGGATGAACTTCATGACGATCCTTGCGGTATGTGACGTATTCTGAAGGAATGACCTATCGGTCATGGATGTTTGGGGTTAACCTTGTCTCCGGCCAAGATGTCAGGAGATTTCAGATGAATTAAGTTTTCGATCTGTACCAGTTTCTGTGTTGATTTATTGCTTTGACGCTTCTGGCGTTGAGGTAAATAATTTCGCAATACAATTAGCAGGGCAATTAGACTGAAACTCGGCTACAAGGAATTCCCTAAACTGGAGATGCAGATTTCCAGCGCTGTACGTAGATACTACAGTGTCAGACAATAGCATAATGAACTACAGTATCAGACATATGTGGGATAACGACTCCTCCCGACGACACACAGGCCAGAACCGATATGTGGTCGCGGGCCCCTCTCTGACGACGGGGCCCGCTTTGATGCCGTCGGCACCACAACCCAGGATCTTCTGGCATCGAGACACATCCCAGTCTCATCAGCATATTATAAACGAGGTAGGGTCGCTAGTGTAAGTTGTGCTCTGACAGTAGGTCGCCCATCTTGGCAAAATGGCGGTTTATCGTATTAAAGTTAGATATACTCGCCCTGTCTAGGGCATCAGGGGACCGCAAGGAGATCTCAGGGTGACGGAAGCGAAAGCCAGTCCACCATTTTTATTTACCGGGAGTCCATCCAAGCCCCCCGCCCCCACCCCAAAAGGGTGGCTCCTCTACACGTTTCTTGCTACTTTCCCCATCAATTTTTTTTGTAAGCACTTTCATGACACCGTCAGTTAGTGCTAATAGTAGAAAACCCATACCAGGCATGGAGATACTATATATGACGATAGTTTCCTCGTCCTCCAGCTATAACTTTGTGGGTCTCCCGACTTTGTATCCGTGTCTTTCCTTAACTCTGTCATCTAAGGTGCTTCGTGGCAAGTTGTATGCTTTAGACACGGCATATACCGATTTCCGCTCTTCGCGAATTGCAAGAAGACCACTTTGAACGCTTCCCTCCACCCATTGACGGTATTGCCGGCTGGGCACAGGCTAGGACATCTATAAATAACGCGAGATTGTGTTATCATTTGAATGTTTCATTATCTTATATGTTATGCTATCGATTTGAAATCAATCACAACGTTTGAAAACACTTTTCATGTCATTATGGACATGTATCAGCAATCTTAAGCTTCGAAATCACGGATTTCGTCCGCTGCGCTTTGTACACGTCGAAGATTGAGAGTCCTCGCCTGTCCTTGTTGAGCCCAAGCCGTTCCGGTATCAGGACAGTTCGGCACATGGACACTTCCGCCCGGACATTTCGGCCCCAAGTCCAGGACACTTCGGCCCCAGGCCGAGGACATTTCGGCCCAGGCTCAGAGGACACTTCGGCCTCGCTAGTTCTTATGTTTTGGGCATGCTATGCAATGTACAAATTAATCGAAGTCGGGATCTTCATGCCCCGGAAACGCAAAATAGCGTAATCACTAATGGCGATTTTCTCGAGTAGACAGGAGAACACTATATAATATACTGTACAAGTAAAGTCATACGTCCTAAAACCATTATTTAGTCAACTTAGCCTACGTGTTAGATAACTATCGTGGACTAGACCCAGGGCCGAAGTGTCCTCGGCTTGGGGCCGAAGTGTCCTCGGCTTGGGGCCGAAATGTCCTGATTGCCAAGGGGCCGAAGTGTCCGACATTCAGCCGTTCCCACTGGCCGTCCATGTACGGAGTGATGGATGTGTCGATGTAGCGGTTCATGCTGTCTTCTGTAGACCAGTGGTAGGCGGTGTGGTGCACGTCCCGCTCCTCGGCGAAGTTGAAGACCGGGTGGCAGGCATCTGTCTTTCCCTGGTAGAACCGCTGTGGGGGGAGAAGTTGTCCCGCCAGGCTGATGGCAAGCAGGGCCGTGATTTGTCTCTTGTCCTCGAGACCACCACCGCAACCTGACGGGATCAAGCCTCCTGTAGTGTCCATCTCCCAACTGGAACAATCGGCACTCCCGTCTGGTCCCAGTTCACGATCATCTCATCTGGGATGTTGTGTTCACGGACCGCATCCTGTATTCTAGTGTGGAAGTCCGCTTTGTTTTCTTTATAGTCCGTCGGCAGCTTCCTGGCGGATTTCGTTGACTTCCTCTGCACGTAGTTCATGCGATCGAGAACGGAGTTCGCCCATGCTTTCGTAATGTCAATATGCCCGCCAAACTCTGACAGCAGACTTCTGTCCTTCTGCAACATGATACCCCTGGCGGCGGACATTACCAAAAGCCGGTTGACCACGCCCTCATTGTCTTTGGTGTTCCACACAAACTTCTGGACTTCAGCGTCGAGGTTTCCCAGCTTCAGCGGCTTTCCCACGTTCTTCCTCGGGAGACTTAGGATCACGTTGGTACCCTGCCGCTTGACTTCATTCTTGTAGCTCTTCTTGATGGAGCGGACGCGTACGGTACCATCGCTTAGCTGCTTCCCTACTTCTTTTGACATCGTTTCCACTGACGTCTGGGGGCCGATCTCCATGGCGAGTCTGGCAACCTTCGCTCGTGTCTCTGGGGTGTACTTCAGGTAGCTGCCCCGGTCAGTTTCCTCTTACGACTGAGTGCTTCCTCCAATGCCCCCTTTACTTCTCTGTTGCCAGCGGCGGTGAGAACCGGGTCGTCTGTATCCAGAGGGTTCGGCAGCCCAGGAAGTGTCGGCGGCTGCAGGGACGGGTTCGCTTTCTTCAGCCAGCTCAGCATTGCTTCGGTGATGTCTGTCGTTCAATCAATTGTTCGCATGCATCACTGGTTGATGCATGGTGGCCACAGACAGTTCTCGCCACGTTGTTCTACACTGGGCCTAGACAGTCCAGTCAGATCTGGGGACCCCCAGCCCCTGGAGTGTGTTGAAGACCTGATCTTCCCATCTCCCTCTTGGGCGGCCTTCAGCACGCTTCCATGATGGATCAGGATCAGATGTTGTCAGTTTGATAACCTCTTGTGTGGGGGTTGCTCTGGCCACATGTCCTAAGAAAGTCAGGCGTTGTTTGGCGATTCTGGCACTGAGTGGCACCTGCTTTGTTGTAAGGCGGATAGATTCGTTGGAGATGAAGTCCTGCCAACGTATGCCTTCTATCCTTTTGAGGCATTGGGTGTCGAAAGCATCCAGTTTTTGTGCTAGAGACTTTGTTAGGGTCCAAGTCTCCGCACCATATAGGAGGACGGTGAGGACCAGGGTGTTGTAGGACTTCAACTTGGTCTGTCTGGACAATTGTTTGCAACGCCAGACTCGGTCAAGTGAAGCAAAAGCTGCAGAGGCTATACCTACTCTCCTCTTGATATCATGGTCTGATTTACAATCTGATGTGATAAGAATTCCAAGGTAGTTGAAGCACTGGACCACCTCGACTGACTCTCCTCTGATGGTAGGGCATACTGGTTCGTCCAAGAAGTCACTGAGGGACTGAAGCTTTGTCTTTAGCCAGCTGTCGTTGTCTCTCTGTCGTTGTCTCTCGTCAAATTCACAAAAGAATGAACCATGCAAAAATTCATCGCATTTTATGGCTTGTCCATCAATGTTGCGTTTGGGACGCGCAGCAATATTGTCTTACAAAAAGCGACGTGCCTATTCTTATTTATAATTCCTTAACAAATCGGTCTGTAAATCGTTCGTTTGCCAACCTTTGTTCTTATCTATGATTCATTTACACTTCGGCCTGCTCATTGCGCGTGCAGCCGTTTTGACCACTAGTATTGTTGTTTTTATTGATGAATCATTCACCAGCGCTCCTCATTGTTAATCTCCATCGCGTGACTGTCGCAATCGTGAAAATATAGTTTCGAAAAAGGTTTAATTTTCTGAGACCGTGAAAGTTTCGTTCCGAGCAGACAAAGTGAATTTCATTAGGACGTCATTGTGGTGGCTTTTGACAACAGAAGTCTTAGAAGACTTAAATATTGTTAATTTTTGTTTTATATTTTAGGTATTATGAGAATACCCCGTTTTAGCCTAAAAAATTCTTAATTCCGTCATAATTACGTCACATTACGTCATAGTAAGTATACAACTATAGGAGCACAACACCCCCGGCAAAGTTTATGACCTTACTGTAATAAACAATAATGACAATAATAAATACTATCAAGTCGTCAGTTTAATATCGTCATTGAGCGGTTAGAGGTTCGGCAAGCCACATCTTGCATTCCACCTCCTGCACAACTTTGTCATGAGCTTTCCTAGTGAGACCACTCCTGAGCTTCTTACCTCTGCTTTTGGTATGCATGACCGGGGCGCCGAGCAGGCTGTCACGGTGGCGCTTACGAGCTGCCCTTTGTTTCAACTTGCTCAATTCTCTCAACCCTTTGAGGGAGGGCTTTGATGTGTCATCGCTACTGTCTTCGCTGCTCTTAACGGTTGATCAGACGCTGGTGTTGGCCTCCGAAGTGACGTTACTCAGCAATGCCAGGTCGTCCCGCAAAGAAGATTCCAGTCGCTCGACCTCCCTCTTCATTTTCGCTATCAGAGTGCTCACAGAGTCCACATCAACTGCATCCTCGTCACGATAACATGCAGGCTTTCTTGCCTTGTGTGTTTTTGCGGCTGATGACATTTTGAGGCCCGATTGAGGTCGATTTTTAATCGATTGCCTAAAATAAATTTCACTGAGATTTGGTCATAGTTGTCATAGTGTTCAATAACAATCTAGTGTTCACAGATTTCCATTTCAGTAATATCTGGAGGAGACGATTAGCCTTATTCTGTACTCTCTACAGAAGATTAAGTTCCTCTTTGTTGTGCTAGAACACACTAGGCTGCAGTAGTCAATGAAAAAAACTGCTATGATAGAATGTTCTCATTATTTATGCAAATGTACTTCTATTTTGCATTCATGAATCACTTGTACCGTCCATGATGTTGATCTTATTTACGTGTGGGTTCTGTCACGAAAAAAAGTAATTTTCTACAAACTGTTCAAATGTAATTTATTGTACTGTGTACAATTTTCAATTTGCCTATTCTGGATTGGATTAAACTGTATACGTAATTTCCAGCACGAAAATTGCACACGAAAGTTTTTGACTTGTTAAAGATATTCGAGGAGGATTTGAAGTAGAGAAATATCGAACTGCATGCAATGTGTATCCTAAGTGTATTCTAACGCAGTATGACCGTTTTTCAACATTATTCGAAACGTTCCTATTTCATTATACCCCCCTCACATTAGGCGCGATTCGATCGGACGACGAGTGTGCGAGCTCTAAGTGACGAGGAGGCATGACCCTGGCGGGAAGGGGGAACTCTGCCATTTCTTCGTCGGCATCAGGGTCATGCCTCCTTGTAAATTAGAGATCGCAGACTCGTCGTCCGATAGAATCACGCCTAATGTGAGGGGGGTATAAGCAAGCCACTTTGATTACTGCCAGAGTTTGTCTATAAGAATATCATGAATGTAGTGAGAACATCTAGAACTCACTACAAAGAATAGAAAGAAATTTTCATTCTGACGGCATTTAGGTGCATCCTTCTCGTGTTAAGTAGATATAAGGTCCAATTGGAATTCCTAGCCGATTGTTGCACTGACTGACCTGAATGTAGCATGAATTTTTCAAATATGTGATGGTTCTCCTTGATGCCTGTTAAATTGACTTCGATTTGAAGGCTTTATAAAGCATTTTTCCTATTATAAAGCACAGTGCCTCTGTTCTAGATCCGCTTACTGAGTCCATCATTAGCCATAACTTAATGCTTTTTGCTATTGCTGTTTAAACCTCAAACCACCGTATGGGGTCAAAACTGACCCCAGGCGTATATTGATATGTGCCATTATGACATTTCTGGTTGAAAACAAATTTCCTCCCATGAGTTTGTTTGTATGTATGTCTTATAACTTCTCATACGTTTTTACAGAGATTAGCTCATTGTTGATTAAGTTATCATAGAAAGTTTATGTATGGTCCAGTGGGGTCAAAACTGACCCCAGCATTTTATTAAACGAACTTTTGAGACCCACGCCTAAACTACTGATCGTATGAACACGAAATTTTCAGAGAATAATGTACAGGTGCAACGAAATTATCGTAATAAGTTTTTTGTCATTATCATGTTATATGACGACGCTATGACGTCATTTAGCTTAAAATGGCCGCCATCTTGGATTTCGACTGATGACGTAATCAAAGTAGCATAAAGTATGAATATTGAATCGTGAAATTTACGTTGAATTTTATAAGATGTCATAAACAAGTGTGTTTTGCCAAGAAAACCTTAGAACTTGAATGTTTAAGCCAAAATTAGAAAATTGCATAATAAATATGCCTGTCAAAATTCCGTTGCCATGGCAACGTGAATTGCTTGCAATCAACATTTTTTCAAAAGAGACCAAGTTTGGTGGCCCTAGCATAAGCTATTCAGGGGCTATGTGACTCTGAAGTTGGTTTAGGCATAAAAACAACTTTACCCGGTCTGAATAGTGTTAGTGTAAAATGTGGTCCCCATGATCTTTTGCATGAATTATGATAATGAGCTAGAATTATTCTTACCTAATCATGTCAAACTGTTCCACATAGATTGATGAAGATAGAAGAGTCATCGAAAAAACTGTATTTGTACAAAACGTTATGGGGTCAGTTTTTACGGTTTTTACGGTAATCTACGTCACAAAAAAGGTACGGTGGTTTGAGGGTTAATGTTTAGTCTGACGTTAACATTTATGTTAATACGTTCGTAGGAGATATCTGAACTGTCAACCCCTGTCGACGCCTTAAAGGGCGTCCAAGACGACATGCGGCAACTGTCAACCACTGTCGACGCCTTGAAGGGCGTCCAAGACTACATGCGGGAACTGTCTATCACTGTTAACGCATTGAAGAGCGACCAAGACGACATTCGCCAACTATCCTCTACTGTTGACGCTTCGAAGCGTAACTAAGACGACATACGACATATGTTCACCACTATTGACGCCTTGAAGCGCGACCAAGACGTCATATCAACCTTTGTTGACGCATTGAAACTCGACCAAGTCAAGGAGAGGGGAATGCCAGTCATTTACACAGAAATACAGGGAGCCGGACAGACTGGGAGTGAGACAGACATGAAGAGAGACAGACAGGAAGCCAGACAGACATGGAGTCAGTCAGACAGGCATGTAGAGAGACAGACAAGGTGCCAAACAGGCATGTAGAGAGACGAACAGACAAGGAGCCACACAGACGGGGAGAGAGACAGGCAGCCAGATAGACAGGGAGCCAGACAGACAGGGAGCCAGACAGAAAGGAAGCCAGACAGACAGGAAGCCAGACAGAAGGGGAACCAGACAGACGGGGGGAGAGATAGTCATTAAGTCAGACAGACAGTGAGCCATACAGACAGGGAGAGAGACAGATAGGGAGCCAGACAGACAGGGAGCCAAACAGACAGGGAGCTAGACAAACAGGGAGTCAGAAAGAAAGGGAGAGAGACAGATAGGGAGCCAGACAGACAGGAAGCCAGACAGACATGGAGCCAAACAGAAAGGGAGAGAGACAGACAGGGAGACAGACAGACAGGGATCCAGACGGGGAGACATACTGATAGCGAGCCAGACAGAGATGGAGAGAGACAGACAGGGAGCCAGACAGACGGAGAGAGAGACGGACAGGGAGCCAGACAGACGGGGAGAGAGACAGACAGGGAGAACGGCACGAGCCTATTAAATCTAATCACTTTGACACATTCAGGGCGTGTTGTAACTTGGTGCTAAGTTTTCGACGGGATTTAGGAGTTCTGCCCGCGCGCCGCGGGTGTTTCCTGTCTGCCAGTCGGAGCAAACAACACCCCATAAAATCGTTTGTGGCCCAGTCATGATACGTCAAAACAAGCTATTATTTGTGTCCCTATGATCTAAAAAAAGTTGACAACCGCTTGTAAGTACGTCCAGATATCAAACATAAGTTAAAAACGAAATTTTTGCAGTCAAAGTTGATCTTCTATAAGTCAGGCTTCATGCACTGCCGGCCGTTTTTCGATAACCGCATGCAGCCGTAAACGTAATTTACCCACGTTTTTCCAAGTTTACCACATGCTCAGATTAGCGTATTCATCTCTTGAATCGACAATTTACTAAGTCATATATGAACATGCCATTTATATTTGTAATTGATGCAAAATATTTTCAGGGTGTAGGAAGTTATGTCATGATACATTCAATCTACCGGGAAGGAATGACGTCGGCCATTGTTGTCAGTGAAACGAGATCGCAGCGGGTGCTGGCGCGGCCCGCAGAACATGTGCCGGACGCGAGTTAATCCGGGGAAGTAAAACTATTTGGCTAACGATCTTTTTATGCTTCGGGGGGCGGACTACTATCACATATTTTGAAAGGATATGCCCGCCCCTATTCGTTCTGTTACAGAGGTAAGAGGAGCGGCTCTGTAGTTTTCCGACTACTACTATATCTACGCGACTCGACCTCTGCTTCAAATGTT